>NW_021630107.1:0-245249 GCF_900700375.1 Denticeps clupeoides
TGTCTGAGTGGAGTGAGTGGACCGCCTGTTCCTGCGTCTCCCAATGGCAGCAGCGCCACCGTGCACCACTCTCTACGGCCACAAGAGGGCAGCAGTGTTCAGAGCTGGAGTCAGAGACCAGACTTTGTCAGCCTGGAAACTGTCTGGGTGAGTCCCCCATGCTGTGTGTGTGTGTGTGCGTGTGTGCTAGTTCCCAGCATGCCAGGTGCTTTTGTTTTGAGCTTATTTATCATGCTCTTCATGGAGCCTCTCCATTTCTGTAATGCCTCACCGTGAGCACTTGTTGTCATTCCACAGACTGCAATGAACCTTTCCAGTTCTCCAACTGTGGCGCCCCCTGTCAGAAGCACTGCGCTCTGCAGGGTCAGAGAGAGACCTGTGCTGGGGATCAAGCCTGCACTCCAGGCTGTTACTGTCCCAAGGTCGGCATGGATGCTGCAACCTTACTGATTTATTGATAAATTCTTAATAACTGAGAAGAGGTTATAGCAATGTGTCATAAAATAAATATATATCTTTACTGAAAAAAACATTATGCAAAATTTTCCGCTGGGTTCCATATGTCATTTGCGTTCACATTTATGGCATTTATCAGATGCCCTTATCCTGGGCGACTTACAATAAGTAGTGATAGGGACAGTCCCCCTAGAGTGTCTTGCTCAGGGACTCAATGGTAGTAAGTGGGTTTGAACCTGTGCCCTTGTTGTCTTCTGGTTCATAGCTGAATGTGTTACTTACTAGGCTACTACAATAGTATGTCTATTGTACAGAATGTCATGCATAAGACGCATGTATTCGCATGTATTACCAGGGTCTCCTGCAGCAGAATGGGACGTGTGTCAGGCCGGAGCAGTGTGGCTGTGCCCACCTTATTCATCCCGGTGATGGTAGGCCCATCTCTGTTACCCTCCCACAGGGGGCGCTGGTCGACATGGGCTGCAGATCCTGGTACGAGGGAAAGAGAATTGAATTTTTCCACGCTTTTTTGTTTTGAGTTCTGACGATTTTTCCTCCTTTTTTAATAGCCTGTGCCATGATGGAGTGATGCAGTGTGACGATCGGGAGTGTGAGGGTAAGAAATAAGACTAATAATAATTCTATTGACATTATTGATTTCAATGGGATATAGGATGCTTAAACTATGCGTCATTTACAAAACATTTAAGTTGGTATATCCTGGTTAGTATCTCCTAGTGAGTGGTCAGAGTGGACACCTGTTCCTCTGTGTGCCCGTTTCTGTCCTGCGCAAGTCCACCGCGTCCCAACTGGGCAGCGCGCTGGTGGCGTCCATCCAGCGGCGGTACCGCGCATGTCTGGACGTGGACTCTGGCCTGCCGGTCAACGGAGACGAGGACCGGTGCACCGAGGAGTTAGAGGAGGAGAGGATCTGTCCAGACCCCAGTGCCTGCAGGGGTGAGCATCCACCCTGCCACACCCCAGTGGAAACTGAATGAATGTTTCATACACTACCAGTAAAGAAAGTTTGGACGCACCTACTCTGTGGCAGTTATGGAGAATATGGAGCCATTTTGAAGAATCCAATGCAAGAAACATATTTAGTATTTGTCGTATCAGGAGAAAGTGCCTTTTTGACTTGTTTGGTATTTTAATTTTGTTTAACCTCATGTGTGTGAGTTATTTCATTGTCCTGTGTCTTCAGTTTTGTTCCATAACGTAAAAACGCATGTAGGTGTGATTGGTAGCATATGTTTACCCAGTTTCGCGGCAAAATATTTGTCTCCTGTTTCAAATCTCCGGAGGTGGATTTTTGTGATGGAAATTACATGAGAGTTTTGTAATAATAACCGATGAATGTGGAACAATTTGATGATCAGTTTTGTGTCTGAACGTCCTGTGTGTAATATCTTAACGCAGACCTGTGCCAGTGGAGTGTGTGGGGGCCGTGGAGTGTGTGCCAGGAGCCCTGCAGCGGGGGCTTCCGCCAGAGGCAGCGTCGGCCCCTCGCCTCTCCACCCGGGCCCCAGTGTCGTAGACTGCAGACGCAAACACAGAGCTGCAATACTGGCCTCTGTCCGGGTAAACACACACTTACACACACACACACACACACACGCAGAGGCAAATACACAGACCACACACTTTCACAAACACTCTGTCTGGCCGTTTGTGTTCACAATGCGCTCAACCACAAACACCACATCCGTGTATGCAAATATGAAACGGACATACAAAAACGCTGTATTTAGAGATAAGCACATGCACACATGTGAACTTTTTTTTTTTTTAACATTTTCTCCATTGTTACAATATTGATCATAAAGATGAAAAGCTCTGAGTCATGGTTTATGGAGTCGAGTATTGAAATGCCATGTCTCCTTGCCATGTCCTAGGTGAGAGGTGTGAGGATCGGGGGCGGATCTACCAGGCCTCCTGTGCAAATCATTGTCCCCGCAGCTGTGCTGACCTGTGGGGTCACGTGCAGTGCTTGCAGGGAACCTGTCACCCAGGTAGTCCTCTAATGCTGGATCATTTACCAAGCAAGCTGAGCACACTGATCAAGGGTTGAAAACAACCATTATTTTTTCCCCTGTTTACCCCATTTTATTTGAGCCATTTGGAATACGGGCCATGGCAGGTGTGCGCCATTTTAACCCCTCTTCAGTGTCCCTTAACCAATCATTGAAACCCATCTCGACAGCAAAAAATATGTCTCTGTTCAGCCTGAGTACGACGCTACAAATTCTCGCAATCTTTTCTCAGTTCGTCCCTGATGCCCACGGTTATTCTTTGATTTTTAACCTTCTTCAGGCTGCCGCTGCCCCGTGGGCTGGCTACTGCAGGATGGCGTATGTGTCAGAACCTCAGATTGCCGCTGTGGTGTCCCTACAGAGAACGGGACTCTCGAGATCCCGCCTGGAGAGAACGTCACCGTGGACTGCAACAACTGGTGAGGGTCCTAATGCCGGCAGAAGACACTTTACATGCAGCTACATATCGATCTACACTACCAGTTAAACGTTTGGACGCACCTACTCTGTGGATGTTATGGAGACTAAGATAAAGCCATTTTGTAGAATCCAATGTATTTCTTGTGTCATAGGTGAAGTATGTTTGATGAATCTGTTTTTTCAGAGTTGCCTCTTTTTACCCTCATGGCTGCTTTGTTCACTATTGTCATCATCAAAAGCTGATGATGAGATGCTCATTAACATGAGTGAATGATAAGAAAGTGTTCAGTATAAACCTTCAGGACTGTTGGAAACCGTCCCAGTTGACCAACTTAAGGTGGTGGAGAGAAGACAAGAGTGTGAAATGCTGCCATCACAGCAAAAGCTCCCTGATTTGAAGAGACGCAAATCTTCAACTTTTTGCCTTGTTTGCAATTTTTTTTGTTTATTACATAACCTTAAGAACTTGCTTCGTAAAAGATGGGCAGAAGAGTATTTCAGGGACAAAATTTCCTGAGCAATACAGACTTTCAGGTTGGGAGGAAATTTCCATCTGCTGCTATTTTAACTGTGTCCTCCAGGGAGTCTGCACACTGTAGAAGTGTGAGAGATGTCACAAAATTAGAGCAGATGTAATTAATGAGCGTTAACTAAAAATGAAAACTGAGGTCAGGGCATATGCCTCGTTATTTTGGGTCATCCACAACCATGGCCCAGATGTTTAAATGATAATATAATATGCATTTTATATTATAAATATAAATATGTGTTTTAAAACACAAGTAGGACTAACAGGAGACTTTGTGCGGTTCTGTGTCTGCAGTGTGTGTGAGAACGGTACTCTGCGGTGCCCTGACCGGCCCTGCCCGCTCCTGGGCCCATGGGGGTCCTGGAGCCCCTGCTCTGTGTCCTGTGGGAGGGGCCAGATGAGCCGCAGCCGAACCTGCGAGGCTGGGAGCGGGGGGCCACCATGCACCGACACCGATCAGCATGAGCCATGTGTGCTGCCGCCCTGTCCAGGTTAGAGGCCTAACAGACTAATCATCAGTCGAGGGTCAGCATACCCCCTGCTGTGATTTACAGTGGATAGCCACTCAAATGCTTTTTTATAAGAACAGTATGATGTATGGATGTATGCATGTGCATCTGAAGTTAACATGCTAAAAATGGACTAATACTACACTAATATGAGAATACATGTTTTATATGCCATGCCAATAGGTGGCGCTGTGACGCATACTCCTCAATAGGTATTAAAGGTCAAAGGTTACAGTGGCCTTTTTCTTCAAGGAACGAAAAGAAGTTAAAGATGAGACTGTGCTTCACATTTCAGCTGGTTGTGTTCTGACTGAGTGGTCTTCCTGGAGCGACTGCAGCGCCACCTGTGGTGGCGGGGTGTCTGTGCGAAATAAAACGGTGCTGCGCGAGCCGGAGTCGGGCGGGGAAGAATGCCCCCTGCCTCTGGAGCAGCACACTGCCTGCAATACCAATAGTTGCCAGCCAGGTGAGAATGTGACTCATTTTGGTCAAGTTAGTAATGCATTTGAAAGTGAATTTTTTTGTCCCAGCATCGTTCTTAGTGAGCAGTGGGCAGGCATGAAAGGTGCTCGGGGAGCAGTGTGTGGGGACGGTACATTGATCAATGGGACCTCACCTTGGCTGTTCGGGATTTGAACCCGCAACCCTTCTTACCCACTAGGCAACCACTGCCCCATAATATTTCAAAGCATTTCAGAACCCATATAAATTATGATCATTTTGTCTTTATTTCAGCAAATAAATAAGTGAACCTAACTTTAAAATGGCAAAAGGATAATGATAATAATAAACATGCAGTGGGGTCAGTGGGGGCTTAGCATTTAAGGAAGCGGATCTGTAATCAGATGGTTGTTGGTCCTGAACCGCCAAGGTGCCACTGAGGAGCCACCGAGCAAAGCAGCGTCCCCACACACTACTCTCATGGCTGCCCACTGCTCACCAACACGTAAATAACATAAATTAATTGATCAGGTGATCAAGGTAACTTAACGCAGGAGGCAAAATAAATGATAATGAAGCGGCATATTACACATCTTCTAAAGATAATTCATGACATCCCTAGTATGGACACAACTTAAATTCACTCATGAAACCTGGAAAGTTGGATGTAGTTTGACATACAAGCCCCACTCTCATTAGCACGGCCCATTTCTTAGCTTAATGTTGCTGTCATCATATTAATGGCCCAAGTGTCAGGAACTGCTGACTGCTTTTATGCCCTTGAGGAAGACACCGAACCCCAACATCTTTTGCGAAAACACACACGCGCCCCACAAAATATTGCTAATTCTGCCCTCTGTAGTGGTGTGTGTTTGCGTAAATTCCCTGGACCTCATACCTCCTGGCATCCTGCTGAGCTCCATTGTTCTCTTGCTTTTGTTCTGAAAACACCCCCATTACCTGTGAGGCCTGGCACATTTGCATTTGTTATCTTAAAACCAAGGCAGTCCGAAGTAAAGGAGACACTACCACTTCTAAGCACTTAACACTAGAAGTCCCAGAGATTAGTCATTTGGCTTTTCTACCTATAAAACCCACAGGATAGTCAATTGACTAGAAGACGTTTAACTAATATCCTTAATCACCTGTGAACTGATGCTTTTGTCATGTAAACAAGGCGGGGCCACTTGGATTTTAGGTCGCAAGCCACCGAAAACTTGATCCCAAACTTATCAGGTTTAGTTGCAATATACTGCAGGAAACAGCAGCGAGTCTTTGACAGGAAGAGCTGTTCATCAATGGTGATATGTAGACCAGGGTTGTAGGACGTGATGCAGTTGGTGACAAATGATCCCCACACACTGGAATAGTCCATTCTTGAATACTACGAAGCATGCCAAGAGTGATGAAACACAGTTAGCTCTGAAGGCGACTCGAGATACTTCTTCTGGCCTTAGCCGTTGGATCTCTATCTGCGGTGTACGCTTCTATTGGGGTGAAAGGGAGCAACTTTTAGCAAGCGATTTTTGGCCCGACCTCCTGCGGAGAGGCCATCAGCTCCATTGCTTTTGTTGTGCAAAAACACTAGTTACCTGTGAACCCTGGCACACAATTCACTTTTTGTTTTAGAATTCAGTGAGGATTCTGTACATGTATGAGCAGGTTTATCAACCATGGACCATGACATCACTCAGGTTATGACAGAAAAATGTCTTGCACTTCAGATGGCAGTGAATGTCTGCTAAGGTGCACAAACAAAAAAGTGGAAAATATAAAAAAGGCAGAGTAGATATTTCCACTTACTTGTGGTAATTTCCATTTACTTGTTTGAAATGAAATAATGAAATGAAAATAATATGAAATAAAAATGAACCTGAAGACTGATCAGACGGCTCTGAGTCTGAATCCGGCTGAAGTTCTATGTCTTCTCCATCCGAGTCACAAGGGTTTACTTCACTCAGGAGAATTTGCAAGGCCTGCTGAGTGGCGAGTCTTCTCTGGATGTTCTTTCTTTGGCGAGGAGGTTCGTACACCACAGAATTCTTGATGCCACTGAAGTAGTAGGCTATGTGCAGTGATATTTTATCCAGTTCAGCACAAAAGGAAGTTCTCTGCTATTAAAACCTTTTAACAAAATTTTTTGCAAGCGATTTTTAATGGTTTTTCTGACTTCTGTTGGCTATCCATCACATGTGTATGATTCTAGTTGGCCCTGAGGGAACTCTGAGTAAGGGCCATCGGCTCCATTGTCCTCCTGCTTTTGTTGTGCCAAAACACTAGTTACCTGTGAACCCTGGCAAGACAGGCCAAAGCTACAGTATGTGTGTGACATTGAAAAATTCACAAAATATAGAAACACAAGTGTGTTTTATTTATTAAAAATAGTCTGAAAATAGAATGAAAAGTTGCTAATAGAATGAAAAAATAGAACACTCACACATCAGTCTCCAATGAATAGTGTATGATCTCTACAATGGTCACTGGGTCTGCAAACGCTGCAAACACAGATTTTGAAACAGACAGACTGCGTGGGATAGTAACCACTGATATGATGAATTGGAACTGAGGGACTGAGATTTTTTTACTTTATCTATTTATTTGTATATTTATTATTATTTTTTATTTGACTTTATTTTTTGCTATTTTATATGGACAGGCAGAGGAGAGAGCACACAAAAACAAAATTCACTTTTTGTTTTATAATTCAGTGATGATTCTATACATGTTTATCAACCATGGACAATGACTTCACTCAGGTTATGACATTTGTGAACAAACATACATTGGAGTGGACTGTGTTCAAAAACACCAAACACTCCATTTTCAAACACTTCTTGGGGGGAAGGGGAGTGACACATTCCAATCGGCCACCAATTTACAAATGAATGGGAGCCATTTGTCGGTGATTGAGTTGTTAGTTCCCAACCAAGGGGCCATTTGGCCATTTGCTAGAGCTGAGGGGTCAGAAAAACCTGGGACTTCTAGTGTTAAGTGTAGAATACCTCTTGCTGTTCAGTGTCTTTTGCAAGTTGAGGACGTTCACGCCGGCCTTTATTCGCCGTGCCCAATAGCATTGCTTTGCGCTGCAGCAGTCTGTGCGACAGTGACAGTGAAGTAAAGAAATTGTCAGTTGTGACATTCTCCCATCATCCAAAAATGGCCCCATCAGATTCATGACCACATTCACTGCCAGTCTCTCTCCCTTCTTACGACTGGGGTCCTGTCCCAAGTAAGGAGATGCATTGCAGACATATTTGGTCTCCAAATCTGTGGCCATCCAGAACTTGATCCCAAATTTGTCTGGCTGGGTTGTGATATACTGTGTGAATGGACAGCGAACCTTGGTAGGGAACAGCTGTTCATCTATGGTCATGCGTTCTCCTGGAGTGAAACTCTCAGCACAGTTCTTCTTGAAGCGTGTCCAGATGTCAGAGATTGCAGCAAATTTGTCTGTTTTCTGCCCATGTGATCTTGTCATCAAATCGAAGGTGTTGCATAATTTAAATGAATGTATCTTTTGACATTGTCTCATGAATTGCCAAATTCCAGTCCGGCTCTGTTCTAAGATTTACATGAAATGGGTTTATATACATATCATATGTACTATGACGATGACAAACCTTAGCAGGCTTTGTGGGTCATGCTTGCGCAGTGAAACACGAGTTATTTGCTACTGCACGGGGCACTCCAATGGTCTCCTCTATCCACACAGTACCGTCCTTTGCTGTCTGGTTCAGACTGGGGTTCCCAGTACCACTTCCGTGGAGGCACGTTGGGTTCTTGTTCCATCTCCTTTTCAGATTCTTCTGAGAAGGTATCAGTGGCCTGCTGGACAAATGCAATCTCTCCTCCATCAGAGTCTGCTCTGTCCATTTCCTGAAGCAAGACCAAAACCTGTTGCGTGGAGAGGATCTTCCTGCGTGGCTGTGATACGGAGGCCCTCCTGATGTGCGTTCTTAGAAAAGCACAATCAGAGGGCAAATGCAGATGTGCCAGGCCTCACCGGTAATGGGTGGTTTGCACAACGATAGATTGAGTAGAATCAAGCTGAAGACCTGTGAAAATATCAGCAGGGGTGAATAACACCTTGGGCCTTGCACCAGAAAATAAAAAAGTCCGTAATTCTAGTGTTAAATGGCCTTGTGCGTGTCTCCGTTATGATCATGATTTGAATAGCCGAGTTTAAGATTAATGGTAAATTGTTCCCGCTCTTCGAGGAATTAATTGACCATGTCACCTGACCCCAGCAGGAAATAAATCACGTCAGCCCAGTGCCATTTTAAAGGCTCGGCCACCTTAATCTCAGTAAGACACTCGGAAAGGTGTGAGGTCCTTCATTACAAGCTGCCTGCTCAGTGATATTCAGACCCATCTGTTATTTGTCACCGATGGGACAGAGACTGCGCCAACAGGGAGTTACACCCACCGGGGTGGCTGCTCTTAATCTTTAACGTCATCTAATTGCTTTTGTGAAAAAAAAAAACAATGTGGGGTAGATATACATTTTTCTACATTGCTTTTTATATTAGGCATATTTATTTGAAGATTTTGGAAGTGTAGATTGTAGTTCGCACTAAAAAATAGATTCAGCTGCCACTGTTCTGAAGCTTGTTTCTCTTGTAGCTTCCTACTTGTAAGTGGATATGACAGTGAAAGTGAAGTGATTGTCATTGTGAAATGCTGAAGCACAGCACACATTGAAAAAAAAAAAAGTTCAGGTCTTGTCAATTGAGAGATATTCATCTGTATATATTATTGTTGGATTAATACCACCTGTGTAGTGTGTAAAACAAAAATTCCAGACGTCTTGTTAGAGATATTAATGTTGGCACATGAGGACTTGGTGTGTGTCATGGTTGGAAATATAATTTTTGATTTATTATAATAAAATAAATATATGTTTAATTTTATATAAAAAATAACATTAATTGCTGCAGAATCAATTGCAAAATGAAAAACAATTCATATTAAGGGTATCAGTGTGTATTTCTGTATTTAAATTTATACAAGAAAAGGACGAGTTTCCTTCCCTGTAATCGTTTTGTGCAGTAATTTGTGGACAGTCCTATATTCTGTGGTGGTGTCCTAGGCTGCCAAGGTGTGCCACTGAGGTCCTCTTGATCCCCACACACACTGCTCCCCAGGCAGCTGTCATGGCTGCCCACTGCTCACTAAGGGTGATAGGTTAAATGCAGCTGTGGGCTGTGGTGTGTATCACAATGACAAAATCACTTTCACTTTTCACAAACAACAGTCCTTGTTCCAAAGGTCCAAGGTCCCCTGACATTTTTTAAAAATTTTATTTTCAGTCTTAGTTGTCCCCTCACACTGTATCTGAAGTATCTTTTTGAAATTCAGCCTTGGTGCAAGGGGTGGTAGTAGCCTAGTGGGTAACACACTTTCCTATGAACCAGAAGACTACAGAGTCACAGGTTCAAACCCCACTTAATACCATTGTGTCCCTGAGCAAGACACTTAACCCTAAGTTGCTCTAGGGGGACTGTCCCTGTAACTACTGATTGTAAGTCGCTCTGGATAAGAGCGTCTGATAAATGCCGTAAATGTAAAAATGTAAATGTGCAGAATTACAGTTGAGATTTCCCCAGGACGCACCGCTTCTGTGTCTGTAGCTTTAAATTTTAATGAAGAGGAGAAAGGCGGGACTAGGAGGAGAGCAGTCTTTAGAAGTGAGTGAGCGTTCGCTGAAATGATGCGATCAAATCAACGGCATTCACCAACCACAATGTTAGGTGCAAACGGGAAGTCATGTCAACGGTTTTCCCAGAAAAAGTGAATTTCCTTGTGAAGACATTAAAGGGACAAATCCAGATCTGCCCATCTGAGCGGGGAACTCGTACTTATGTTAAATAATCTCTCACAAGGTAAACATTGTTTATGCCAGGGGACCTATAATGACCAGTTCACTGCAGATGAATGTTTGTATAACAATTCCATAATCAGTCGTCCTAAGGACCCTGGGTAATGTCCTAGTCATGCTGGACCCGGGGACATCAGTTGTGATCATTTGTGTATAACTGCTTGTCTCTTGTGTTCCTGCCAGTTTGCCCGCCTGGTCAGGTGTTCGGCTCATGTGCAGGTTCCTGCCCCTACACATGTGAAGACCTGTGGCCTGAAGCACAGTGTGTGCCGGGACCCTGTATCCCAGGATGCACCTGTCCACCTGGAACAGTCAGTATCATTTCTAAGAGCTGTTAAGCGTTGTGCGTTGGCTGTTTTTGGGAATGAATACCAATTGGTTCTATTGTATTTCTGGGTCAGGTGGTTCACAATGGGACATGTGTCCACCATTCTGAGTGCCCATGCTCCTCACTGTCCTTTCTATTGGGGGCTCCAAATACATCATTGGTTGTTCCCAAAGAGGAAGTGCCCCCTGGGACTGTGGTGCCACATCTCTGCAACGTCTGGTAGTTAAAAACTTTAGTGTTTTATAAAACACTACATGTACATACATACACTATACATACATACACTATACGTACTTACATACATCACAGAAAGAGCTAGGAATGTAAATGTGAAATAGCAAACAGCATAAGCCAGATGCTACTTTTATCGATTATGCATGCCGTGATTTGGAGAGGACTGGCGCAGGACTGATTAGCTCTGAATATTTCATACGATTCATCGCTATGCAGGCCAGGCTGGCGGCGCTGTCATCATGTGCCCTGTCTTTCTGCCCCCTTCTCCACAGTGTTTGCGAGAGAGGGGTGTTCAACTGCTCAGAAGACCCCTGTGATGGTAAATCCATGTAGAATCACTGGCGGCATGACGGAATTTTACTTTTACTTGCATTTTCTGCGGCGGATGCTTAACACTATAAGTAACCTGGTCATTTGAAGGGCAAATGAAACAGTTCACAGCATGATGCAAAGCAAAAATAAAAGCCAATGACAGCTATTGCAACTAACTTATTGCACAAGCTGATATTGATATTTTTCTCTCTGTAATATTTACCACAGAAATGAAAACTTTCAAGCATTTCTGGCAATGTAAGAGAGCAGAAATATCAATTATGAAAAGATTATGAGGTATTGATACATTGTTCGACCTGCACTGTTATTGCTGATGTGTGAAAGGCATGTAGATGACTTGAGGCGCCTTGAAGCTGCATTGCCTCCTGATGAAGTCTCCCCTGCTCTTGTTTTTTCCTGCTGTCTCAGTGAATTGCGAGTGGGGAAGTTGGTCCGACTGGACCCCCTGCTCGGCCAGCTGCGGCTCTGGGGAGCAGTGGGCAAACCGCAGCGTCCTGCAGGACAGGCAATACGGAGGGGGGAACTGTGAGGGTCCAGCCATTAGAACCCGGGCCTGTCATAGACCCGACTGCAGTAAGGAGAATAACTCTTAAAGTAATACCACATTATACTCACATGACTGAAACTACTGCATCTGTGTAATAATCAGTATGTAATCTGTGTGTGAACATTTGTTTGATGGTCTGTTGGTCTGAACACAGTAGTACTATTCAAAAGTTTGGGGTCATTTAGAAATGTCATATTTATGTATGGAAAATAAGGGTTTGGTCCATTAATTATTCTATTCTATTCTATTTGTATTTGCAATTTTTGTTTCTTTTTGTACATTTTGTTTCTATTTAAGCCCATATCATGTTTTTTTCATGGGAAAAAAAGAATGCCCCTTAACTTTTGAACAGTAATTTTAAATGCACATTATATGCAAACAAAACCCCAATTGACTAAACCCTGAACACACAGAAGCAAAGGTCCCTTGTGACCTTTTCTTAAATGAAAATATAAAATATATCATAGTGTTCATTGTGTTGTTTAAAAAGAATGTGGCGAATTTGTTTTTTTTTTTCTTCTTTGACGCTGGCAAAATGTCACTTATACACCCATAAGTCAACATGTGTTCAGATTTTTAACTCTCCAGATCCCTTGTAATTCCTGGCCTCACGTACAAATCCTTCTTGTTCGAGGGCAAGCGTGACTCTCGGCTTTTGTCCACCTTATCTTGCAGCGTGCCCTGAGGGGGAGCGCTGGGGACGGAGCGTGTCCGGACGTCTGTGTGAGAGGGGCTGCGGGGACATTTACCTGCCCACCCCGCTCAACTGCACCAGCCCCGGGGCCACGGAGGGCTGTGTGTGTGAGGAGGGCCTGTACCGCGACGATGGGGGCCAGTGTGTGATCCCTGCGCTGTGCCCCTGTGTGGATGATGGGATCCTGAGAGAGGTATACAAACACACACACACACACACATTCAGCTGACCCTCCTACCTGGATCCCATAATATATGTAAGGCTTTTACCATGTTCCAAATAAAGTGTGGTAAATAAATAATTCACTGCTGCCAGGGCGTGGACTCTCCCAAGGTGGAGCGCCAGCCCACCATCACACACACAGTCAATTTAGATTCGACAATTGCCCTAGTGTGCCTTTGGATTACGGGAGGAAACCAGTCCCTACATGGGAAGAGATGCAAACACCACACATGCAAGGTCCATGCCAGGATTCAAATTCACAACCTTGATGCCATTTGGCCACGTCAATAACCACATCATGCAACTGTATGCCCTCTGTAATTAAATTACTTTGTTGGCTTTTACATTGAACTGTAATAATTTTATGCATATTATCCTTTTATGCATAAACAACAACATACCTACACAGCGGTTATCAACATTTTCATTGTATATTTAATTAAATTAAAGTCAAATGACTGATTGCCAAAATAAAATACTGTTATTGTACATGTATTACAAAAATACAGAAAATGTGCCAGTGTAGGCACAATGGCTGTAGCTTTATATTTGTTTGGTATTTGTATGATATGCATTTACTTCTCAAATAAACTTATTCTTCCATAATCTTAATTTTATTAAAAGTAATGTATGCAAGCACATGGACACACACACACACACACTCATCTGCAACAATCCATTGCTTCCATTGTTTTTTATGTGCATGCATGTTCCTGCTCACGTTGGAAAACAACATAAAAAAAATCATTATGTCCAAACAATGCTGATGTGACTTTTATTGCGTCTCTTTGTGCTTTGTTCTGGCTGGAGTATTTATCATCAGCGTAGGGTAGTAATTGTTCGAACCGGAAGAATGGCCTCAAGGTGCCGTTTAAACTGTGCATCCTGGATAATTACTCCCATTAATAATGCATTGAAGTATCAGAAGGTGAGATAACAATATCGAAAAGGGTTTGTTCTGTTGTGCTACCAGAACATTATTTGTGCAAAAAACCTGATCAAATTTGTGACAGATGACTGGTGGCTTTGAAATTCTAGCCCTAATTAACACGTGAAAACCGGCTACAGCTTGTGAGCTCATTAATTTCCAGTGCATTGGCTTTTTTTTATGGTTTTAAGTATTGCTTGCTGCATTTGCGTAAAATTTTACACTCAGGCCTTTCAACCAGTTCCCTCCGTTTACTGAATTCCAGATTATAACATATTAATTTATTTAAAATGCTGCCAACGCTCATTTTTCATGACATAATCACAACAGTACTTTACTTTGGTGGTAGTAGCCTAGCGGGTAACACACTCGCCTCTGAACCAGGAGACCCAGGTTCAAATCCCACTTACTACCATTGTGTCCCTGAGCAAGACACTTAAGTTGCTCCAGGGGGGGACTGTCCCTTAACTAATGATTGTAAGTCGCTCTGGATAAGGGCGTCTGGTAAATGCTGTAAATGTAAATACTTTCACCTTTGAATAAAAATCCAGGGAGAAATAAAATAACTATTTACTGTAGTTGTAAACAGATTTAAATATGTGGAAAAGCTATCTTTATGCTTCTGTGTTTCAGGCCGGTGCCGAGTGGGCCGAGGGTTGTCAGTCGTGCCGCTGTGTGAATGGGCAGAAGAGGTGCCAGTTATCATGCCCACCCCTGCAGTGTGGCGAGGTGAGGCGGAGGATGTTCAGTATGGGAGGAGGGGCACCCGAACTGGCAATAGGTTACTCCTGCACATCATTATAGAACAACCAGCAGATTTTTTTTGTGGTGAATGACTCTGATGGTAGAACTTTCCTTAATTTGACAGTGGGTATACACAAAAAAAGGCGGCAGATGCCGGTGGATTGTGTGACTCATTGTCTGGGCGACAGCTCTGGACACGATGCTGCCCATATGGCCACTGTGGCCCTGAATTCGCTGTATCTGCTGCGTGAAGGTGTGAGATTCACGCCCTGCGTGGGCTTAAGATCACGGCTGGTTGTCTTGCATAGTGCCATACCTGCCATCACCTCAACACCCTTCATGCTCACTTTCACGTCTGACCTAAAAAGTACACACTCAAGTCAAGTAATGAACACACAGACACATCTACAATTCATCCATGTACAGAGTTCTTTTCCTTTTTAATGAATCCATGGTGAATGGATTCAGTGATGCCTCCTGGTGACCTCCAGTCACTCACATATCCAGCAATTTTTCTGCTTTTTCTGCATTGAGCAGGGTGAGGTGAAGGTGGAGGAGCCTGAGAGCTGCTGCCCCGTCTGCAGGAAAGAGTTCCCAGGTATTAAACCTTCAGCATAAACCCCCATCCTAGTGTATTAACGACCACAATCCTACTATGTAATGCACAGTAACAGCCAGATGAATTTCACGTTTTGGCTCTCATTAATTTTAATTGTGACCCAATTGTTTCGGTCTGAGTAAGAAATTGCCTTGCATTATCTTAATTATCTGCTTAATGATCTCGCTTACTTTGTCATTTTTTTTCCTCATTGGGTCTTTGAAAGTCCCCGTCCTCATTCTCCTTGGTCATTAGCCATCCTTTATTCTTGTAATTTTATATATAAAATCATCGTGACCTTGTCCCTTTACACACCAGGGGAACCAGAATCTGAGTGCCGTCGCTACACCGAGGTCAGAAACATCACCAAGGGCGACTGCCGCCTGGACAACGTGGAAGTGAGCTTCTGCCGAGGGCGCTGTCTGTCCCGGACTGACGTCATTCTGGAGGTGGGAGCTGGTGCTCTACACCTGTAACACCCGGGCTAGTGGTATTGTGCAGGAAGTCTCAGATTTGACTAATGATTGACAGTCCCTCCCGATCCAATGTATGCCTATGGGCTGGTTGGATGATGGAGCATGTGGTGTTTTTAATTATTTATTTTAGTTATGAAGTGCTGAGGTGGTGAAGAAAGTCTCCCAGGTTACCATGGTGACAAGTGGCGGCTTCAAAACCTGTTCACACAGCAAAACACAAATATAGCTACAACAACAGCGTGGACTTATTAATGCTGTAATACTGTAAGAAGTTTACAAGAATAATTGTTTTTTTTTATAAAACAGCATATCAGAAACTTTCATAGTCTCTAAAAACAGTTATTATTTTGTGTGTTTTCAGAACAGTTGACTATTTCTGACAGCAGATCATTATTGTCCATGCCACCCTGTCTCCTGCACTCTGCCAAGTCTTGAGTGACAACTGGATTTATCAGTGTCACTTTTATTACTGTGTCGGGTGGCATGATTGCCCTCATCAGCTGGTCTGTCCGGCGCTGTAGGCTAGTCCGTAAATCAGCCACCAGTCGGTTGTGGTCATGAACGAACAAATGCAATTTCGCATATAGATGAAGGAAACAGTTAAAACAAATGTTTGTTTACGGTAAATTAAGTGATCTATCTATAAACGGTTCTCATGTTCACACGTGCACCTGCTTATTTTAAAATTACATTGTATTAAAAAAAGTTAGATTAAAAATGTACCTCTTTGATTGATTTTATATTTTTATTTGTGCTACATTTATTTTATCTCCCACTTGGAAAAACAAACCCCCCCTTTTTTTAGTTGAGCCTATCTGACAAACATAATACTTTAGCATTGCAGTAATGTAGATAAACCAGCTGTCGGTTAACCCATAAGCATAAATTAGATGTCTTAGTTTAAAAAAGCAAACTGATATCTTTAACTACTGGAGTTATCATCACTGCACTAGAACTCTATTTTTGCCAGTGTTGTAAATCTGCTCATTATCACAATAATAATGAAGATGAAAAGTTTGAGCTGTGATAAGGATGGGAGTTCTGAAACAAGCCGCAGTGTACAGTTTGGTCAGGGTCTGGGCCCTTATTGTGGGTGAGAGGTGATAGATGTAGATAGATAGATAGATAGATAGATAGATAGATAGATAGATAGATAGATAGATAGATAGATAGATAGATAGATAGATAGATAGATAGATAGATAGATAGATAGATAGATAGATAGATAGATAGATAGATAGATAGATAGATAGATCTAAGTGTTAGAGGCACAATGTTTAATGATATTTGCATGTGTGATTTATTGACTGCCGTGGGATTAAATCATCCAGAATGAGAAAGCAGCATGCCTGAGAGCTGTCAATCATCAGGCTCCTCCTATTTTAAACTCTTTATAAAAAAAATAAATCATCAAAGATCATGTGACAGAAATAACCACACACTGACAAAAAGTCCAGTTAGTTTCTATTCTTGAAGATTCTGATTTGCTGTTTGATCTATTCATGTAAAACCATAAGACAAATCCCACAATAACCATGTTAGCGTCACAACTTAGCATAAGGATTTGGTAATATTTTAGAATTATGCTTGTTTTAAACAAAGCAAATATGGAACACAGAATGTTAGGAAAAGCCAAAAGACCTTCTCGTAGCTACACAGGACCAAATCTGTCTTCTGCTGACGTGTGGCTTGGTTTGATACGGGACGTTACTGTAGCATCCTTCTGTTGTATTCGTTCTCTCATCTGTCTCAGTCTGACACACACACAAACGCACCGTGTCTCCCCGTTTCGCCCTGCCAGGAGCCATACCTGCGGGCGATGTGTGACTGCTGCACCTACAGGCTGGACCCACACAGCCCAGTTCGCTTCCTCAGCCTCATCTGTGCCAGCGGGGAAAGCGAACCCGTCGTCCTCCCTGTCATACACAGCTGCGAGTGCACCAGTTGCCAGGGTGAGCACACACACACACAAACACACACACACACACACACACTTAACAGATCAATCTGGCCAACACTTACAGCGTACCACCCAGCTGGCATGTAAGCCATTTTCGCTGAGTGGAGCTGATAACTGATATATATCAACATAATCGATATATTGCATGTGTCACGTGACTTTTTTTCTTTGCACCCCATGGTGGCCATTATTACCATCGTCTCCCGCACATCAGTAACCTCAACTCCCAGCGCTTACACACTCACACCTTCATGCACGTGCGCCACTCCCTAATTGATGACACACACATACACGCACACACACGCGTGTGTGAATGTTTTTTTTCTTGATTTAGATCTAATTGGACCAACTGTTCTGCTGAGGTAATTGTGCCAGTGGCCAAACGTGGCGTATTTGTCTGAGCGTTGGAATCGATTGGAGTCAGACAAAAAGAATATTACCGATGAAGGAAGAAGAGAATTAGAATTTTTTTTAACCGTGTGCTGTAAATAACAATTTTGCGTGCCGCTGCTTAATTGACTTGACGCTGTTGTTTCTGTGTATTGGCTCAGTCTGTGTTGATCCGTCTACGCTCCTGAGACACCAGTACATGATTGGGATTCAGGATATAAAAAATAAAATAAAACATACACAGCAAATACACATAATGGTTTGCTGAGTGAAAGTGGTAATAATGGCCACATTGAAATGTAGAGCCGGTGCTGGGCGACGGTCTCTCCCAACTCTGTAAACTAATGAATGATCTCCTACAAGCCAAACTCTACAGATGGAGAACAATGTTGTATTGCTGCTCAGAGAACAACAGGAGAACAGAAACTCTTTCTCTACACACATAATGTCACTGTTTCATGGAAACAAGGAATTATGTAGCTATAGGGTGGTAGTAGCCTAGTGGGTGACACACCCGCCTATGAACAAAAAGACCACAAAGCCACAGGTTTACTTACTGCCATTGTGCCCCTGAGCAAGACACTTAACCCCGAGTGTCTCAGGGGGACTGTCCACGAAACTACTGATTAGTAAGTCGCTCTGGATTAATGCCGTAAATGTAATTGAGTTCGAAAAATTCTGGTGAATATTGGTGAATTAAACAAAGATCTTTTAATTCAATCATACATCTCCTCAGTGGAATCTCATTTAAAAGAGGGCTCCATGCTGCCCTCCCTGTGACTTCCAGAACTTTCACAACATATGTTGTTGTCCGCTTTTGGATGTTCCTGTGGAAAAATCTTCAGTTATAACATTAAGTTTGGGCAAGATAACCAAAAGTAGAAATTATGATTCACACCAAATGTGTGGTTTCAATACAATTACACTAATCTCAGGTCAAGAAGAATAAGAATGATAAACTAATCCGTTTCCTGGACTAGTTCTGCACAAACTATTTATTCTATAGAAGTTATTACACAATCAGATAGAACGACATGCTCTTTTGTCTTGACCAGTGAGATGTTAGAAGCTTCTGAACACACCCGTTCATGCGGCACACACTGGCATCACATCGAGGCTACCTTCAAAGCTACTGTCATCAAAAGCACAGCATTTAGAAAATAGATTTTTCTACGAAATCATAGGTCACCAGAAATAATGTTGAAATAACAAATTTCATTAAAATAATACATTAAGTGAAGCACTGCAGCACAGCACACGGTTACACAATGAAATGCGTCCTCTGCTTTTAACCATCACCCCTGGTGAGCAGTGGGCAGTTCGGGATTCGTACCCACAAGCTTCCAATTACGGGTCCAATTTCTTATCCGCTTGGCCCAGTGCAAGTTAATGTAATGCAAAATAATAGTTTTCTGCAATTACCACTTTAGGTAAATCAATATTTCACCAATATTTGGCATGTCAACAGAAGTGCCTGCAGCTTTGATAAGCAGTGTTGTGTTGGGAGGGAAAAGGCCGTTTGAGACGTCCGCTCTTGACTCACTCGCCGTAACGTGGTGTTTCCATTTCTCGGCAGGAGGAGACCTCTCACGCCGCTGACCCGCTGCACTCCGGAGAGCCCAGCTTTACAACTCTGCTTGCATGCTGTAGTTACATGCGTAGCTGGCAGACAACATAGTGGAATCCTAGAGCACTGGCTGGACTGTTCACTGCATATTCTGTACAGCTTTTTTATATATTATTTTATGATATTATATTTAATCTATTATTTTATAAAACAACCAGCCATTATTTTGTCACTAGTCTGTTTGTGCTTCTGGACTTTCTACATCACTACGTTCTCGCTCTACAGAAAAAAAATAATAAACTCCATCCCCATCAATACTGAATGTGCTTTTTTTTTATCTCTAATCATTGTGTGTGGACATTCTGTCAAATGAAGGAGTTGTAATGGCCCAAGCCCTCCTGCTGGAACATGAGATTTCTTCCCCAGGCGTCCTACAAATGTTCACTGGGACCGATTAGAAATTGGTGACCAAACGTCAAGGTTTTAATGTGAATTCATAACTTCTCAAAGTCAAGGAAATGTCTGTTAAAGGATGAATCTCACCATGCAGTTATAATTATTATGATAACAAAAACGATAATAATATTAATCTGATGTTATTGTTGGATTTTTACAAACGATTATTACGATCGATTGCGGGGGAGTAGACAGCGCGCCCCCTCGCGGACAGAACCCCCCCCCCCCCCCCTCCATATCCTCACCAGGCAGCGCTCGCGTCTCCGACCATGCGGGCACCGCCCACCGCGACGGGCGGAGCTCCGCCCACCGGGCCAGCGCACCGGCGGCTCGTGCCTTTTGTCTGCGGTGTCGGCGGGGGGAACCCCGCGCAGACGGTGACGTAGGAAGTCTGACGGCCAATTACGGTCGCGACTAGGGGGGGTTCACCCCCCCTCCCCCCCCCAAATAAACAAAGCGCCCAGAGTCTCCAGCCCGAAGGAATAAAACCAAAAGAATCGCAGGTGAGTTCGTCCGTCCAATATCACTTTCATTTTTAATCTTTTTTTTTTTGGACTCTCTCGTGACTGTAATTTCGAGCCTGAATATAATTTTTTTCGGGGACAACAGCGGGCGACGCTTCATTTTTCACCCTTCTTCCCTCCTTCTTGTCTTTTTTTTCAGGTTTGTCGCGCTGCGTCGTGAGCGGCTTTCCGTGCCAATTTTACTGAAGTGAGGACATAAATACAAAAATAACAAAGTTGGACCTGGTGGAGGAGGAAGAAGAGGACGGTGGTGATGATGATGATGATGATGAGGAGGAGGAAGGGGTTAAAGCGGAACAGCCGGTGCGCTCGGAGCTCCGGGTAGACTCGCTGCTCCACCTCCCCACCTCCCTCAGACCGCACCTCCTCCTGAGTAACGGACCCCGGAGCGGAGTGGCGTTCTGGGGACACGAGTTTGGACGCTAGAGCCCCGTCCCCCTCTCTCTCTCCCTCTCTCTCTCTCTCTCTCTCTCCTCCCCCTTCCTTCCGATGAAGCGCCCCGCTCCGTGGCCCGCCGCTGGATTACGCTCTCCAGCCCCCCATGCCGAGGGCGCAGCGCCGCGGCGGCTCCGCGCCTGAAGCTTCCAGCGGGTCACCGAGAGCGCGCGCTGCGGGGACCGGGGCTCCGCGGCCAGGATGCCGGTGCGACGGGGACACGTGGCGCCGCAGAACACCTTCCTGGACACCATCATCCGCAAATTCGAGAGTCACAGTAAGGGACTTTATTCGTCAATCTGCTTAAATACTAGTAACTAATTAATGAATTACAATATCATATATAGCATAAGAATTTATTAAATGTCAATAAACTGTTTCACTGTGCAATTTTTTATTATAATATATTATTGTGCATATAAAAACATAATTGGTTATGTTAGACTTTTATATATGAAGGCACTTTAATTATTTCTTACGTTTTTTACTTAAAAAAATAAAGGTTGAGTTTGGGTTTCATGAGGGGAATCTGGGTTCAGGGGTTGAGATTTGTGGTGCTGGTGGATTGTGGGAGGCTTCGTTTTACTCCACCCACCAACAGGCATGTAATTGATCCTAACAAACTACATCTTAATTGGGAGCTTAATTGAGAGTCCACAACACCCAAAAATGATAAATGAAAAAAATGATAATTATCCCCCAGTGAGAAAGTAGGTTAGGTTTTTTTTGTTTGTTTGTTTCCCCGCCCTTCCAGAAGCCATTCTTTATTCAATTATTTACACAGGGACGAGAAACAAGAGTGTTGTAGTCCGCTGCGCGAGATCGCTCTTCGATTGGCCTCTTAGGCCCCGGGATCGATAGACTACGAGAGGTCAGGCTTATCACTGCATTCGCCACTTATGTTTCTTCCCGTTAGCTTGACGATAGCTTGGGACTCTCAAACACCCATTTCATGTCTTTATTCCACTATCTGACCGCATCATTAACATTAAGTTACAGAAAAAAAAAGGTTGGAGATGAGGTTGTGGTGCTGAGGGGTTGAACCTCTGGGTTTCTGTAGCAAATGTCCCCATTCGGAATGAGGTTGCGCTCTAATATGTTTGGTTTATGTTGAATTCCCTCATAATGGCCTTTTTATGGCCATCAGTGGTAAAGAACCCCGGTAGGCCGAGGGAAACACAGCGGGTCTTTGCTCTTCATCCGCAAATGGCCGTCTTTGATGCAAGTCAGCCGTCTTTGGTGGGTTTTCACAGTTGTCCCCACCGGGGTTTGATTTGCCTTCCAAGTTGATATGGGACGTCCGTGCCAGGTGGTTTGCCACGTGAGGTGAAAATTGGCGGCCGGAGGGGAGGTGGTCTTTACTCCTCCGACGCGGAGACAGATGACACTCGGCAAGGACTGGGCATGTTCGTGAAGGAACAAATCCCTTTTATAGGGCTGCGTTTGTTACCTTGCGTATCCCACGGATCAGCTTAAGTGGGTATTTATTTGCCGGCTGAGGGGCCGCATTAGCAAATGGAACAATCCATTTTTAATAGATCACCAAATTCGGCAAAACCACATGACCTTTGAAATACAAAAAATGCTGCCCTAAGAGCATAGATGTATATCTTGAATTATATTTGTCATTTCATTGCATAACACTTGTAATAAATTAAAAAACAGCACAATCACAGGAATATATTCAAAATGTATTCACGAATGTTTTATTTTCACGCTAAATGACAGAAATCAAAGACTTTTTGAGAACCACTGATCACGGTGTGCCTTGTCGCCCGAACCGCTGTTGTGGCACAAATACAGGCATCGCCGGGGAAACTTGCGAAGTCCCCGGTGGAGTAGTGTCCTCCATGGAGAGATCTCTCCTCTCTCCTCGGTGGCTGATTTAAAGCCCTCCTACTTCCCCAGTGAGGCAACGGATGTTTCTGTTCACGCTTTTTTTTTTAAGTCGGATTGGTTGAGGGGGGTTCTGGATTGATTGGGTAGGTGGGGGGGCCTAAATAATGAAGTCACAAATTGGGACAAAACAATAAATAAAACTATCAGTAATAGCGTTTGTAGAGAAATGTGTGTTGTTATGCATGGCATGATTGAAAAAGAAAATCCAAATTTATTTTTACAATTGATTATTTTAATTAAAAAGCTACTATATTGGTTAATAGTGATCAAAATGATTGCTTATTTATTTGTATTCATTGTTAAATCTAGACATTTCTGCAGTCACACCAACTAATTAGCCTGAAAAGTTTGTCTAATTTATCGCCGAAACAGTCAGTGGAAATGATGGAACGGCCTTGGGGGGGTTTGTGAAGGAAGGCACCATACATCTGTGATGGTTTCTACCATCTCATCAGTAGGCGACCCAGTCTGAAGGTAGCTGGTATCTCCTCGGCACTTCTATCATAATCTAGATCAGGCTTTGGGATTAAGTCTGTGATTAAGAGCAGAACATGCAGAAATGGAACTCCAGAATAGTACCTTCTTGTTTGAGGATATAAAACTTTTTGTTGTTGTGTCTCAGCGGTAGAGACCTCCACAGTCGCTTTAGCCTGTAGTGTTTTTAATACATCCACAAAGGTGGAATGTATATTAATGAATACTTCTCACAGTAGTTAATTACTGTGGTTTGTGGTCAAATAGCCGAGTAAAATCAGGGTATCAACTCAGGGGCTGAAACACTGTACAAGTTTCCATATTACTGAGCGGGTAGGCTTTTCCATAATTTTGGAATATTTTAATATTTAAAAATGCAACCATCCGAAATGTAATGTGATAATGTGAGCCACTTCTTTATTACCGGTAAATGTTGCACCTTGCCGAGATTACAGGTGTGATATTTATGGGCGCCCATAATACGCCCCGTCCCCGCGTCCCCCGCCTTTCCTCCCGCAGTTGCCTAGCAGTCGGCGTCTGGTTCTCGCCGTCCCTCCGTCCTTCCCTCCCTCCCTCCCTCCCTCCCTCCCTCTCTTGGCTCGTGTGATCGTGAGAGGGTGAGATCACAGCCATGTCGGCGCACCGGCAGGACTTGGTGTGATTAAATTTCACTTTGGCAGAGTTCTCCGTTTCCTTCCCCTCATCTTCTCTCTCTCTCTCTCTCTCTCTCTCCCGGCATCTTTTCTGATCTCCGGCAGGTTTCTTTTTCTCTTTCTTTGTTAAATGCTGTTATTTGTTCGTCGGTTCCCTCCGGAGCCGGATAGACAAGCTCTCTTCCTCGCTCGCATTGCACCCTCTACCCTCTCTGCTTGGAGTTCAAGGCGTGGCTGACTGTGTCTCGGCGCTGAAATTTTGATATGAATAATTGAGGAACGCTGGTCATGCTGGCCGGGGATATTGACGTTTTGTTCCACTTAAATCACGGCTGTGCCATCGTTCCCTTCTTTGGTTCGTCTCCTGCTTCCTCGAGGCTCCACTCATCTCGCTATTTGTCCTTCGTCACCTTTTTTTGTCACCATTGCTCCTGCATCCGAAGTGACTGCTGATTACCCTCCCAGACCCTTTCTCAGGCGTGCAATCATTTCTGACAAAGTTTAAAGAGGGGAGGAGCCTGTATGCGTGATTGACAGCTACTCACTCCTGTCAATACGGCACACGTTTCAATCCGTTCTCCACTCCATTAATACACCCTAATACACAGGGTGTGTCAGAGGACGCCACGAAAGCCCACCACCAACAACCACATGCAGGTTACCAGCACTGTAATTCAACTTCGGAATGTGACAGTAGTGAACGTGCACTTGGAAAATGTGTCCGTGTCACCCCCATTTTCTCCGAGGGAAATGTGGCGCCTTATAAAACAGCCAGCGATGCTGCTGTCAGGACGAAGGGAAGTGCACAGCGGCGGAGAATATTTCCCAACTGGAGATTTTCCCCCGGCGGGGAGGCTCCCGGTCCCAGACGCGATCCCAAACACACGCAGTGGATCCCCAGGTCTGGTGCCCACCCGCTCGTGAGTTTAATGCATCCCATGAAATATTCAGCCCATCTTGTGGGCGGGTGGGCCGCGTCTGGATTTTTTTGTTCTCTGCTCTCTACATCATCCACTTTTCATTCACAGTGGATTTCCAGAAGAAAGTGTGGCCTACTGAGAGACTCGCCCCCCCTGCATCACAGAACAGAAGCTCGTCTGCATGAAACGCAGTGATTTCCCTTCCTCTGTTGCTTTTATTTCTTCGAAAAAAAAAAAAAAACCTCTCGTCAGCAGTTTAACTGTGAGTGTGTCTTTCTGATATTGACGAATGTGTCTGCATTGATCGATTTGCATAAGTAAGTTCATTCGAGTATAAAACATCTATATGTGCGGCTCTGGAGAAGGTGCCTTCCTGTTTCTATGGCACCCGTTGCGTTTTATATTTTTGTTTGATGAGCTGCTGGTTAGATGATCAGATCTCTCCACACAAGGAAAAGTTTGAGAGCCACAGTTGTACATTTAACCCTCCTATTCAATCCCGTTTTGACTGTGAAAACCTTCCTAAGCTTAAGTGTGATTTATTCTTAATTTTTGCATATTAATTAGAGAAAAAAAATGTAATTTGATTTTGGATGATGATCACCTTATGGATTGAAATGCGATCAGTAGTTTATTGAAGATGTTTTACACGGACCACAAGGCCATCACCTGAGAGATCGATATGTATATCAGATGTATACTTTGAAAAAAGTGAACAGTCTGCAGCAACATATGTCTGTTGAAAACTGCTATTAGCTATCGTGTCTTCGCAGTTGTCATGACCACTATAACCATGACATCACAGCGCTAGGTAACAGTGGAACAACAGTTATAATTGCTGCTTTAAGATTTGCTGCGGTCACATGACCTCCATAAATATGTAAGCGTGTGTGTGTTTTTTTTAGCGGCCCAGATGCAGCAGTTGCTAGCTGAGTCCATCGGGTCGACAGCGCTCACCTTTCCGGGTTCTTTTTGTCATATGTAGATCAGCGTGTCCTCAGATGACACTCAGGCATGCCAGAGACTGGGTCACACCTCTGAAAATGCTAATGCGATGCAACCATAAGCGTATTAAAGCGCTTTTAATACATTTGCTATGTAAAACATAGATAGATTAAAAAATACACACGTCCGATACATTTACATTTTCTCTTGTGAGAAACATGTGTATATTTACACAATCTGTAGATATGTAAAATTTTACAAATATACCTTTTATGCACAGTACAGGGCAAAGGTTTGGACACACCTCCTCATTCAATGTGATTTCTTTATTTTCATGACCATTTACATTCGTAGATTCTCACTGAAGGCATCAAAACTATGAATGAACACATGTGGAGTTGTGTACTGTATATATTTACATATTTCTTATTTTTACAACTCACATTCACTGTTTTTTTTTATAGAACTATTTATTTGCTTATTTGTACATTGAACTCTTATAATAGACAGTCGACATATTGTCTGTGCTATTGTTTTTTTTCCTGTACTGTCCACTCTCTGCCATGACAATGTAAATTTCCCAATTGTGGGACTAATAAAGGTTTATCTTATCTTATCTCTAATCTCTTTTAAACCAAAAGTCCGGCTCTTTAAGGCACATAGCTTTAAGACCAACCAGGCATGGGTGTGATGTGAAAGGAACGGCTCCTTTTATCCTCTGATGTTTTGCTTAATAATGCTCTCAGTTGTGCTGTTGCACTTTCCTTTCAGCCTCTTTCGCCCTTTTTTTTTCTCGCATACGGGAAGGGGGAGAGGGAGGGCCGATGGGGATGAGGGCCGGTTGTCGTGTCTGGTGGCCCTTTGTTGCTCCGTCAGGAGCAGCTGCCGGAGAACGGCCTCGGGGTGTTGTGGTCTTTGTCTGTCTTCCTGGCGGGGACAGGTGCATCAGGCCGCTGCCGATGATAGACGCAAATGCGCGGCGCACGCCCACGTTCACGCGTTCAGTCACTTCAGGAGCACTTGAAAGAGTCCACGGGTCAACGTATCAATCATCTGCGACATTCTACGGACTTGCGCCATTGGCAAGTCACAGGGAAATTAAATTAGCGGCCAGTAGAATAACATCAATTAAACATAAAAGGAACGCAGTTGCAGCAGAGAATCAATAGATGCCTCACTCATTACAGAGTGAATCTGTTGAGGCTCATGCAGCAGCATATTGACAATAGCATCTGACTTTTTGGTTTGTCATGTGATGTCATTAACGTAATCACAGAGAACCTAGCGGGTACGACACTCGCCTATGACCCTGAGTTGCTCCAATCGGCCTGTGCCTGTAAATACTGGATTCGTAAATTCAGCGTAATTGTTTAAAATTCGGATTTGACTTCTTCTGTTTCTGGATGTCAGAATGGCCAGAAAGAAACCAATGAGCTTACTTAAACACAATGAAATGACTGTAAACCCCCCCCCCCCCCCCCCCATTATCATTTCATTTATTAATAAAACACAAATAAGTCACTGTACAATTGATTCAAGTTATCAACAGGTTAGGATTGCCTAGCAACATGACTTGACCAAACAGATAGTACATAAATAAATAATAAAACCAACGTTAATATTATTTCTGTTATACAAATATAGCTAAATGTAATATTTGTAATAGAATAATACTTTAAATGGCTTTCTGTAGATAAAACCTATGTGAAATAGGAACTATTTACATTTCAGGATGACCCAATGTACAAGGGTACTGGTGCGTCATTTCAGAATCATAAACTGCTGCGCTCGACGTCCCCTGTGATTAATGAAGAAAGTTTTAAAGGAACATGCAGTGCAGACATTGCAGCGCTTCATGCGTTCATCCTTGAGCGCCGTTATCACCGACAGCACGGCCGAAGACTCCCAAAAATGGAAGAGAAGCTGCAAAGGGACGCGATTGTGGCTGCCATTATTTCATCCGCTGCTTTTTGAGTGTGAACTACGTGAACAAAACTTTCAAAGACAAGCAAAGAAAGCAAACACAGCCCCTGTCTAGCGCACGTCGTGCCACTTTTAAGCCATTAATTATCACTCCATGCTCTGTGAAATAAAAATGTTCATTTTGGGAGCACCAGCAGTGGTTATTTCCATCAGGAGGAGCAGGAGCCTGAGTGCCTTCCTTCTCCTCCTGGGCTCATTATAACAAGACAGCTCTTACGGGTTAATGCTACTTATAAGTACCGTTCTGCATTTACATTCATGGCATTTAGCGGGCGGGGTCATATCCGTGGGCACTCTTGGATGTGTGTATCTGTGTGTTGGGCCTCTCTTTGTTAAGACAGCCTTTGATGGTGTGCGGCGGCTCATCCGCAACGAACGAGTCAGGCGGCACCGGTCTGAAATGAAATGCAAAGAAGGGAAATGGCTGTGATTCTGTTTTCACACAAAGGTATTTACCAATTCCAAACTAGCATATAACCCACTTCCTGACAGAGAGAAGAAATATCTGGTGCATCTAAGATATCATAGAGGGCACATCAATCAGTCAACCGTTCAATCACTCTCTCTCTCTCTCTCTCTCTATTTCCCTATCTATCGATCTAAAAAAGAATGCCATATGCAACCTGCACTGTACTGTAAATTATTATATTTCAGTAAGGTGATATACTGGCCACTCTGCCAGGGGTGTGTGGTTCAGTGTGGCTTGTGGGCGTGGTCAGTGAGAAGGAAGACAGGATAGGTGTTCCTCTTCATTTCTGTGAACCCCTTCATCGTACCATCCAAGTGTGCATGTGTCACAGTCAAAACTCTGGCATCTTTCCCTCTCCAGGTCGAAAGTTCGTTATCGCCAACGCTCGCGTGGAGAACTGCGCCATCATCTTCTGCAACGATGGCTTCTGCCACATGTGTGGCTACACGCGATCCGAGATCATGCAGAAGCCCTGCACCTGCAACTTCCTGTACGGACCCCACACCAAGCGGCTGGCCATCGCCCAGATGGCCCAGGCCCTGCTGGGCTCGGAGGAGAGAAAAGTGGAAATCACGCTCTACAGGAAGGATGGTAGGGCTGCATTTTATATAATTTGTGTGTGTTGTGGTTTTCAGGGTTTGGCGCATGCTTGCAATATACATTAAGGCCAAGACTTTATATGTTATTGTGCTACTTGATCAACCAGTTGGTGTAAGTAAGGTGAGCAAGACCTTTCTTCTCAGCTTGATTGTAACCAGCAACGATAGACTGGTCTTGTTGTATGAAAATTATCAATGAATACAACTCTTCACATGATGTAAAAATGGCCGAACAATGGATGTTTGATATCTTCTTCAGCGTTTGGTTCTTGCTTGTGTCGGGTAGTGTCTCCTCTCCAAAAGACAGATAAGCAGTGTTGGGAAGATTACTTTGGAAATGTAATTTGTTACAATTAAAACTTACGCTATTTAAAATGTAATAGTAGTGTAACTATTTCAATTGCAATATAAAAGTAATGTAACTAATTACATTTGATTACTTAATTAATTTTTTTTGTATTTATCTTCTTAACTGTTCATCATTTTGAAATGTTGTTACCTGGCAGTAGGTACCTTATAAAGCAGAACTAAACATTGACTTGGTCCAAACTCCTTTGAATACATGAATTAACATTATAATAATCAATCAATTTAATAAAAATAACAGCCACTACAATGTCAGACTTCAGGCTTCATTTTACAGTTATAAACCACTGCTAAATCAAATATTTAACATTCAAAAGGATAATGGATAATATGGTTTATATTACCAATGGATAATATGGTAATATAACTTTATGGTTGGTCATCTGTAGCATCTTCAGCATACCGCCTTCCTCGCGTTGTCGTGGTAGGATGATACAATTGAATTAAATCTCTACAATCAACGTATGATCACTGCTATAATAAACCTCTCCTCCATTTTGGGTTCAGAGCCGCTTTAAAGCTTTGTTTCTATTGCATCACAGTGTGCAAAGGTCAAAGTTCAACAAAATGCATATTTGGCCACAGTGTGCACAGTGTCTCAACATGGCAATAATTTTATATTTCTTTGGAGTGTGTTTTATTCTTGACATCTCCTTACTTTATAATGGCAGAGGCTCATCTGCTATTGTTGATAAGTTCACGGCACACTTTCTTGGTTGGGATACTGGCATTCATCTGCCTATTCATGCCAGGCGTGGCACTGGATTTCATTTCAATGTCATTTTGCAGTGTGATAATCTCATTCTCAACAGAAGATATATTCAAGTGGAATAGTGCCATTACTGTACAAACAATACAATCCACATCAATACTGGCACCAAATGGAAAACACAGGTAGCTGGCAATGCAAAGTGAGTAAATCGCTTGTCAAATTGTGACAAGATGTTCTGATTCTCCTCATTCATGTGAACAGTCAAGTTACACAGAGTCTTTGACCTGATGCTAAAGGTCACAGCGTTGATTATAGATGCCTTCACAGAATTCGCTGTGTTGATTATGTGCTTAAATGCTTGCGCAACTGGCTCGTAGTAACAAATTCCATGAAAGTGCGGAAAATATCTTCACCTTCTTTTAATTGTAAAATGGTAAGCAGCTCTTCTCATATCTCATAAAAAAGCATTCATTAAATCAGTCAACTCCGATTGACTGACTGATGTCCTCGAGGTCCTCTGCCATTCCCTCACATTGCATGTCCATCAATGATTATATTTTTATGGCCAGTGAAGACTCAGTAAAGAATGCTTCTTTGACAACTTTACCTTAGTTGTCCTTAGTTTACCTTAGTTTACCTTAGTTGGGGCAGTGGTGGCCTAGTGGAGGGGCAGTGGTGGCCTAGTGGTTAAGGAAGTGGCCCCGTAATCAGAAGGTTGCTGGTTCGAATCCCGATCTGCCAAGGTGCCACTGAGGTGCCACTGAGCAAAGCACCGTCCCCACACACTGCTCCCAAGGTGCCTGTCATGGCTGCCCACTGCTTGCAGAGGACAAATTTCACTGTGTGTGCTGTGCTGCTTTTTATCACATGTGACAATCACTTCACTTTCACTTAGTTTAAAAATGTCTGGTTTTTAGCAAGAACGTGAATATTGTGTCGGCTATGTAAAAATTTACTGCTGTGCGGCTAACTGGCGCAAGTGCTCGAACGCTTGTGATGCACTTTGTGATCGATTGAAATGTACTCTGTGATAGGCGCCACTACTTTCACCCCGTAGTGACGGCAGAATCGGCAAAGTTTTGTACCCTGTTTTAAAATAACTAAATTGTTACTAAAAGTGTAATCATGAAAATTTCAAGAAGTAGCTGTATTTTAATTACACTCTTTCCTTTAAATAACATAACAAATTACACGTACATTTTTATGTGTAATTAAATTACGTATTGCTGTAACACGTAACTAGTAACTGGTCCAGAAAATATACTTGATGAGACAAGAGCCCAGAGGGAAAATATGGCCTTATGGCTGTAATAATTGCCATTGAATTTAAACTTAAATGATCTGAGAGGCTTTCGGCTCTTCTTTCCACCCCAAGCGCGGCGTCGTTTGACTTCTGGGTCAAGTCCAGGAATCTTCAGGGATACTTTCCACCTGCTGGAGGAGGCCGGACCCAGACGGCCTGTCAGCTGGACAGGAAGCAAGAAGGAACATTCCACTGATGGAGTGGCCCATGAGTGCGGGGATAACGCGGCCACGGCAGATGTTTGTTCTCGAGCGGGGTTCACAGTTCCTACAGTTTTACAGCTTTGTGCCCCCGCCCTCCTCACCGTCTCACCAAACACAGTTTTCCACTGTTTATCCTACGAGTTATCTGCCCGGTGTGTGTGTGCGTACGGCTCCTTCTGGCCAGACGTCTTTTAAAGAAGCAGCGCGTAATTCGACACGCAGTTTACCGAGCTGCCGGTGCCTGGCAGCGGCGCCGGGAGCGATTTTAGCGGCTCAGTTCAAGGTGGCAACGTTGGCAGGCCTCGTGAGCAGATGATGCGTGTCAACACCGCGTTAGAGTTCGCCGCGGCGGCAGGCGCTGGAGATAACGTAGCACTATCCGCAGGACATATGGGACTGCCTTAGCTGTGATACTGTAGCACAAATGCAAGCTATATTTATCCAGCTTTCAAAAATGGAAGCAAGAGTCTTTTTTTTTTTTGAGATGCAAGCAGAATGCATCAGCCCGTGCTTCATAATGAACTACTGCTCTATATTTGAATGTTTTCTGGGCTCTGAATAGTTCTAACGACCTGCAGAGAATCTGGGTAACGTGTTTTTAACTAATGAATCATGGGGAGACCGAACAACTTTGGGGTTTTTTTTACGTTCATGTGATTGGCCAGTGAGAGCAGTCTTGAGCGGGGTGCCCACCCATGAATGGTGAAAATGAGAGGGCCCGATGTCCTGCTGTGGGTTTCCTGTCAGGAAGAGAACAACAGTTATTCCGAAAACTTAATAAAAAAAAAATCATATTTTCATCCTCACATAATTACAGTGTGTATTTTTTATTCTGTTAGTCAGATTATTGAAAAGTGGACTAAATGTATTGGGTTAGCGGCTACAGCTGGTTGCTGGGTCGCACACTGTTGTTGTATTACAACGGCTGTAAAAATTTTGGCACAGTTTGTGCGATGAAATGAATTATTGTGCAAAATGTATTATGGTTCACTGAGTACTTTGCATGTTACTGTTTGTAGTTTTATTATGGGACACACCAACGATGACTGTTTTACCCTCAGCAACCCCGTTACTGAATATTTGCAGCTACTTCAGTGGTTGTTACCAGTGAACAATGAATTGTGAAGAAAGATTATCTTTCAATTGAAAATGCTGGGTATTTATTAATATGGTTTGTGTTGCAGTGCAAAGGTCATGATATATGATAATTGTGTCATGTGGGGGGAATTTCGTCATATTGAGCGCTGTCCTTAGGTAAAGTACGTTTTGTATTCAGTGTGAGGAGATTAATCAGCGGGGAGCCACCGTCACTTTCCCTCCTCTCCATCATCATGGTTACAGTCGGCAGAGGGTGACCGTAGACGCCAGGTGGGTGACTCAGCTCCGCCGATACGTCCGTCCTGTCACCTCCTCACCGGCCTCGCCCCCACTCGCACCTGCGGACCTCGCCGATCGAAAGCTCATGCATGATGCATCAGAGGTGACCTGCCGTTCAAAGAGTGGCCAGAGCCTCAAAGAGATCTCCTCTCTCATGGTGCACAGTAGCCCTCGCACTATGTCACCGCATAACCATTCGTCTAGCGCGCCGCGCCCTGGCTTTAGCCTTCAGTGTGATGGATCGGCCCTTCTCACACTCAATTGTCCGTCGCTGATCTGACCGGTACTTAATCAATCATGCAGTAGGGTAAACTCCATTCCACAGCTGTCTGCTCATTACCTGCCACACGTGGAAGGATGCATGGCTCGTATATTAGCCCTTGTTTAAGGTCTGCTGCAGGCGCCCGAGGAGCCTCATTTATAAAGGCCACAAAAGTGAATGCAAATTTATACAGAGCGGCGGATAAATGAATAAGTGGCGCTGCTCTTATCTGTGCCAATTATGTTTATCATGGCAGAGGGGGGCTGTTAATTATACAAGGCATGTTAATGTAATCGATAAATGGTACTTTTATTTAAAATACAGACGTCCCATGAATCAGTTAATTAGAGTTTTTTCATGTGAAACACAGTGATGAGTGTGTTTTTAATCACTTGCAGGACCTTTTTATCCAGGTGACCCCCCCCCCCAACCTTCCCTCATGCCGTCATGCCGTCACGGGTTTTCCACCTCACTCCTTCGCCGATCTCTTTTCCATTTTCGCAAACGCAACGATTCTCGGCCCTAAAAATAGGGCCCTCATTTCCTTAAGTGCTCCTGTGAAGATTACCATCTGCGGCTGCATCTTTTCGCTACCAATTAGAGCACCCAATGCTCGCGGGCTGCTAGGGTGGGAAACCAGTGTCCCTCCCCTCCCCCTTTCCCTTCCAATTGTCCTTCTTGGTTTATTCTGTCGAAAAATGGACCCGCCTTTGTCCCCTTTCTACAAGATTACTTAATAAGCAGACCTTCTCAAGAGTGAACCTGCTGTGTGGAGTTGGGTGAACCACCTGAGGTTCACAAATGAGTGAAGGCCGTTGAGCTCTTGATGGCAGTAGAAAAAACGTTCAGACCTTTGAATTGACCATTACTTTTTTGAGTTGTCCTGATGGCATTTAAACACTTTGTAGATCCAACCAGTCAATAAAGATTTTAGCAGATGACTGGAAAAACAACATGTTTTTTTGACGAATGAAAATTATGGACGGTTGATTTCTAATGAACGCTGGCCGATATGGTGATGTTATTGATATCCTGTGCATCTTGAAACTCAATCAGTCTGAATGAACAGAGTGGCTGCACACATGTCTGTGCATCCCGCATGACTTGCAATGATTATTTTTTTTGCATTGAATATGCATCCACTGTGTTTCTGTTTAAAGTTCATATGACATTAAAACCAAAGTAGTATTCAGAAGCAGGAGTTCGAGTCATGGAATGGAAATGCCAATGAGCACAACTTTCTAACTTTCTTTGGTCACATTCAGGCCGTTTTTTACCATTTGTTTAGAAGATTTTACCCATTGACAAGGGCCATTTAAATGTGAGGCAGGCCAAGTTGGACTAAGGCTTCAGACTTTTTTCTATCATAAGAAAGTAAACTAATAAAGCTCAGCTTTTTTCTTCCCAGCATCTCTCCCAGAGACAAACAAAACAGAGACCATCCAATCATGTTAGCACCTCAGTGTTCTCGCCAACATCTGTTCTCCGACAGAAATGCTGTTAGTCGAACTCCAGATCAGGTTAACGGGTCCATTTGGATGTGGTTTATTGAGCTACATGCGCACCACTCCACTGACTGCAGTGCTGAAGGATGATGGATACCAACTTAACCCTTTCCCCAACATGACATGCTTGACTCTGCTGCACAAAACAAGAGATTGGTTTCTATGATGAATACCTGTAAACATATTCATTCACAGACATTCACAGACCTTGTACATAACCTCTGACAGTACATCATTCTGCATATACTGTACTACTCTTCATTACACGGCTGCAAGCAAAACCCCCAGGTCTGAAATTGATCAAATATTGATTTATCTAAACTGTTTAATGCAGAATTTCTGTGTTTTCAATTATGTGTATAGAGTTTGTTTTACATCTTGTTTTACATCTGTAAAACAAACTAGCAGATCACCAGGTATCAACTAATAGGTCATGGCTGCCAACTGCTTACAAAGGGTGATGGTTTAAAAGCAGAGGACAAATTTTGTTGTGTGCACCGTGTGCTGTGCTTTCAATATTGCTACTGTTAGGAAGATGAACAATCTGACTATACATATCTATATATGCGCTGTGTGATGAGCTGGCAGAGGTAATGTAAATATCTACTTTGAGTACTATAGTGGAATGCAAACATAGACTTGTGGTCAGAACATATTGTAAGAGGCTCCAACCTGCTTACTTGAATCTCATCAAAACAGCTTTTGCATGAAATGTTGCAGCCGTCAAGGATCTGATCACTCAAATCTGACCAAAGATCATTTTTCATGGATGCATGTGTTCACAAAACACCCATAATTCTTTGTGCATGTATTGCTCAGGGTTCTGTCATGGTGTGTCATGTGACTTTTTGGGCCTTTGAAGGACATCGTCCTGGTATTGCCTGTTGAAAACCCCTGCATCTTCTCTGGTAACCGATGACAGCAAGTCCTGTAGACGGTTCCTGGAAAGCGTCTTTTTGACACTCTATGGACTGCCACCCCCCCTTGCCCTGGCCACCATCGTCCCATGCAAAATGGACTTGAATACAAGGGCGCAAGCTTATCATTCTGGAACCTTGAGCATGTACAGCCTTGTGGCCCACAGTCTGAGAAATGCAGGAACAGAACAAATTCTGAACTTTCCTCACACTTATTACACAGATTCACGTTACGAAAGAGCTTTTACTGTGGGGAAGATGGTCTTAATGGATGTGGTTGCACTATGAGTGTGCGTGGGCAGGTCCCCTCCCCCCTCCCCATCCCCACTGAAGTGTTGTCTTTTCAGCAGACGTCAGAATGCAGACGTTCACCAGCACATCCCTCCCTCCCTCCTTCGATTTGCATATGGAAACAAGCTCATTCACCAGCTAATGTGCTGCCGGGGACTTTCAGCAAGTCTGAAGCCTAAAAGCCATGACATTCAAATGGCAACGCCCACACAGACTTTCGACCCCCTCGCTAACCTGGGGGGGAAGCCAAAGTGCCACACTGCACCCAAAGGTTTGTTTTCCTATTATTAGAGCCCCTTTATCTTAATGTCTTGTCGATTTTGGGCTCTGCCAAGGGAAAGGCTGATTAGTCGGTGGGTGATTCCTCATACTGACTTGAAGGCCCTTTCTCCATTGTTCCTGCTGTGTGTGCAAAGACTCCTGGGACAAGTTTCCACCTTTATATAGAAGGTTACAGAGGAGGACATGACAACTGCGATGAAACGGATTCCCTGCACCTAAATCTGCCACATGTAACTGCCAAGACGGGTGTGAAAAAAACAGCTTTTTGCAAGAACGTGTGTTTCTGCGGACACGTGGCTGGCCGGGGGAATATACGGAACGTCCCAGCGGCGCACACGCGTCAATAAACTCAGCTCAAGTCAACACAGACACATTGATGGCTTCATTAATATGAGATCCAACACTGGGGAAGCCGCCAGCAATGTATTTTTACACAAAAAATATATTACTGGCATGCGTGGCAGCGACCTGCATCTGTATGATTTAGCATCAACCTGCTGCTTAATCTTTCTTGCATGAAAGGGTAGCAAGGCAGTGGATTGGATTTTCAGTGTTGTTCAGAAGGTTTCTGAAGTTTGGTGTAGACTGAGAAGTGATTAGTCTGACAAGAAGCAACAAGCACTGGTGACTGACGGGTGCTTTGATGAATAACCTTTAATAATGGATTAAACAAGTACTGTGAACATGCTCTCCATGTTTATACAGGTTCTAAGTGATGGGAACCCAGCAAGTGGGGCTGCAAATTGGCTCGCCTGGGCTCTCACTCCTGGCTGATCTCAGAATCTGTGTTTAATTTGCTGTCTGTGTTGCAACTTATCTGAGAGCTCAACATCGAGGCCTTTACTTTCTTCATATGGCTTGATGCATTAATTAAACTACAGGGAAGAAGAATTTTTTTTAATGTAGTGTTATTCAATGTAGCTTTAGTACACAAGTATAATTTTAAATTAATATAGTCATTCATACGAAATCATGACACGGGCATCTAAGAAGAATGTCCAAGTTGCTTACTTTGAACTGGTCATTGTTGTAGCAATGGAAGTGTTAGTGACACACACATACACACACATGCATAACAGGAGCAGGAGCGGGTCTGAGAGAGTCCTGTCATGTTTGACATTCGTACATCAGCCGTATTTTTAGTAATAGTGCATATACAAACACACACACACACACATAGCTCCCAGTTAGCAGGACGGGGTGCAGATTCATTCTGTTAAACAAAGAGAGCTGCTCTGACCCCTCCGGGCTCTGCTGCCTCCACAGCTGCTCTGGGACGAGGTTTCGAGGCAGGAGGAAGCCGGGCATTCTGTCAAAGTCAACAGCGACTCCAATTATACTCCACCGGCTGAGTTCTGAGGACCACGTCAAACAGGCCACAAGTGTCTCTGCGTACACACCGATTTACTGGAGTAATAGTGTCCACCGCGCGAGTTACTTAATGTCCTTCTGTTCAACTACTCAGTTGTGATGCAGACTGAATTACATTGTCCATTAAACCTTCCATCATCAGGAAGAAAAGCGCGGCGGTAACTTAAAAATAGAGAGGTGTAAACTTTCACTGGTCTCTCGATTCGAGTACAATTACCAATGTCTTCATTATCGATGCATCCCATGCAAATTAGTTGAAAAAGGCAGAAAAACGCCTGTTTCAGATGCCCGTGGCGTCAGGTGAGTGCGGACTGAACGCAGACGTTTCTTCTGCTTATTGGGGCAAATCTAAATGCCTTTTCAGAACAAACGTGGCATGTACTGCACTCTGCTTCTTAAAAACAACGAGTTGGTCTCAACGCACGGGGCTCAGCACAAAAAATCTGCGTGGTTTCCTAATCTCCCAGTAAAACAATAATGTCTTGTTGTAGTGTTGTGTCTGGACACGCAGAGACCAATAAGATCAGCTTTTCCTCCATTCCATGTTTTGAAGGGGTGTGTGTTTTGTGTGTTATCATTAGCCCACTTGGGAGAAACTTCAACAAATTTCAACAAATCTGAGTATCACCCTGCAGGGCATTCGGACCGCCTCTGTTCTCAGATCAAGCCGCAACAGTCACTCTCGGTACTACAATTTGTATGCCACCACCAGAAAATCACCAAGCAACGTCATTATTATATAGTCTCTTATGTTCTGCACTGCATCGATGCAGAACTGTCTACATCTTCATTGCGATGCATCGATTATAAGACTCATTTAAACACCCATACTAGTTGGTCAGTAGCTCAGAATCTTCCTGCATGACCATATAAACAAAGAGTGCACTTAAAATTTTACCACAGTCGTCCAGCAGGGGCACTAGACCTGTGGCAGCTTATTTGAAGTGACGTGTTGGCTAATATTTAGCATAGACAGGTGCAGTAATTTGCTTAGGTGTGTAAGGTTATAACCATATAGATTTAGTTTAATTATCACAGACACTGTGCTCTTCAATTATATTGTTAACTATATTAATGTCTACAGCACAGCATTTACGTCACTATGCTTCACAATAAAATAAGTTATTGATTTGATTATGTCCATCTGGAGCTAAATGTCCAGGTCCTCTAATGTTATCTCACGTTTGTCATCATGCTTGGGGTCATATGGCACAGTCACAGCGATTAGGGACACCTGAGGATGCCTGGTTATGTTCTGGCATCATACAAGGTTAAAGGCTGTTGTGGTGAAGTTTGAAACATATATAACATAGTGTCTTCTGCTCTTCTTCACTTGAGCTTCTAATGCTTTTTTTGGTCCTGGTGGAGCTTGCAGAGTTCAGAGGCTCCGTCTTCATGTGTTTGTGAATCTTGCCAGTCATAGATCGCATCTCCGGAGGATGCACAGGCATCGGGTTACCGCCGAGGTTTCCATTCTGAGCTTTTCCGTCCGAGAGGGAGATAGAGACCACACAAGACTCCAGGAGGGTGATGGATCATGTTCTGGAGTTGGGGTCAGGAGGCAGTGGAAAGTAGGGCTCGAGGTTCTCCTGCAGGACAGGGTTTCAGCTCTGTTCTACCAGCACACCATTGTCTGAGAATCCGCATTGGGGATAAATGCTTCAAAGGCTAGCCAAGGGTTACTTGTGAGCACAATCTATTTAGATAAACACTTTCGCTAATTCGTTTAGGGTGCAGGTTTTGGTAACTGCTGGCAACTATGTGTTGCTAAAGCTAACAGTCGTTTCAAGTAGGGCTCTACACGGGCAGTCTATTCTTGGGTCAAGATAAACTCCATGTTTATACCATATTGCCACCTTGTCTGGGCAGTGTTCCTCATGATGTCGAGCTCAACTTTGGCGATACACTTAAAATTTATTTTGACGTTTTTGCAAATACCACAAATACAATGATTTATTCCCCTTTTTTTTGTCATAGTTTCGTTGTTTCATTTACAGGAGTTACCGTTTGCCTAAAAAATAGAAATAGCATCCACACATTCATCTTTACAAGGAAATAGTTGAGAAATAATAATCATCAATCCAAGGTAAAGAACGTTTCCATATTTTCTAAATCAATAATAACAATGTACATGAACAATTAGTAATCTATAAAAATAAAATAACGATTTTTTTTTTTATTTACTTGATCGAACATGAAAAAAAAATTCATCAGTATTTTTGCCATCAATTTCAAAAGCTGTCCTAAAGAAAAATTATATATATAATCATTTATGTAATCTGTATTTAGTTAGAAAAAAATGAATGACTGGATTGGCAGTTTTACTCTCTCTCCACAGCACAGGAAGAAAAGAGTATATGAAAAGTTGGAAATGGTGGTTGTAGTCACGTCACAATATAACGGAATGGGGCGACTTGTTGATGGGATGAAAATGGGGTAGAAGTGTGGCTGACTGTCAAGGGAAGTCGAAGTGCAATCTCACGCACTGTGCCCCAGGGCATCCAGGCTCGAGATAGTTGCCGTAATGGCTCCAAAATGGAGCCTTTAGAGGCTAATCAGAGTATCAGCACAAAGAGGGTGTGTGTGTTTGTGTGTGTATGTGTGTGCGACTTTTAGATCATTTGTAGTTATTTATACATTTTTCAAATGACCATTTAATGTAAATGTTTCCCATTTATAACAGAATTTATTACTTTGAAAAAACCCAACAAAAAACATCATGACTTGGTTTCAGACAAGAAACTGCAAGAAAAAGAGAGAAATGAAGGAATTAAATGGATCCCCTCGCAGTCAGCACGTACCCAGGCAGTCCATCATTCACTGTTATTCATGAATATGATATGGCACTTTTATGAACATTTATTGATGAGAAAATACTGTTTGTGCTCTGACTCTATATGGTCGTTTAATCCCAAGATTGGCTTTTGATTCTGATGCTTTTGTAGTTAACAGGCTGTGTGTGGAGGAGAGTTGGGAGGAATAGGAAATTGTAAAAATCTGCCACTTCAGGAAGTTATTACCTTTTTCAGCGGAGTTCTGTTCTTTTTTCATGAGGAAAAAAGATGTGAAATTGCTCCAGGCAGCTCAATGGTGGTTGTGGCATTGCAGGCCTTGGCCACATGTATCACGGTGGCTGAACATGACGAGGAAGGAGGACACATGCACATGATGTCAGGAGACAGGGGATTTATTACGTCAAGCACACAACAGGGAAAACATCACCTGAACCGATGGAGAACTGACACAAACAGGGCAACTTTATACAGGCAGACATGGTTGAGAACAATTATGAAACCCGGGTCCAGAGTAGCCCTTTGGCATCCTGTCCACTGTTCACAGGCGCCTACTGGTCCGAACAGTCTCCGGCGTGGAGACACCAGACATGGGACCACGGGCCAGGTGTCCACAGAAAACCCATGGGATGTATCGGGACCCTGCAAAACATGATGCCAACCCTGGCTAGGGACAAGGAACCTGGCGCCATCCTACCGACGAGCCACAGCTCCTTGGATCTCAGTGAGGCAGTCTCGGCTGCATCTAAATCTGGTTGGAATGTTCTGTGGCACACGACAGGACACACAACAGGGCAACATTACCAAACATCGACCCGACTGTGAACAGAAACAAACAGGTCAACTTTATACAGGCAGACACAGGTGAAAACAATCAGGGGACATAATAACATAGGACAAACATGAAACTCCGGATATGGAGTAGCCCCATCCAGACTGGATGACAATGTGGAGACAAAGTGGTTCTTTGTAAATGGCCTTCGTCTGTGGTCACAGTCACATGCAGTCAACCTCTGACCAGAGTGATTTTTTTATTAATATTTCAATTGAGTGTAAACAGATTAAGACTGAGGGTAGGGGTAGAAAATTCATATTACAAAATAGTTATGAATTTATACTACATTTGTTAAGCGTGAGTAGGTATTAATATCAAGAGTGCATTCAAATATCTGAAAAGAGTTTCAGAGAACAGATCACATAATAAGAAAATAATAAAATGTGATCTATATTCAGGGCATTAGTGCATATGTGTCCATGTTCTTGAATCTCAGTTTGCTCTTCCTCATATGCAATCAGGAAGATATAATTAAGTGCATATCAGCATCTAGATCAGTGCTATATTATATTATAAATTGTTAGCAAATTTTATGATAAAATATCTGGCAACCTCAATATTTCTGACTTAACAATTGGATTGAGGATTTTTTTTATAGATCTAAAAGGACAATTCAGTTGGGGGTAGAAACAGCACAGAATCCAGAAGTTCAGGTCTGAGGTATATATTGCACACCAGCAAACAGACATTCTCACTGTTTGTTGGGTTAAAGGAGTGGGGTTACACTAGAGTAGTTGGAGTAGTGGGAGTTTGAGACTCCACCCCTTTTCCCTTCTGTGGGATACAGAGGGGCGGAGAGAAGTGTAACGTCTGTATTTATGCAATGTTAAAGAAGGTCTGGCATCTGCACATGTATTTGTCTTGAAGAACAGAAAGGGAAAGAAAGACGTGGAAAGGGGTGGATGGGGACTGTGACGGAATCTCCCTGGACTTCTGCCCTGAAACTGCGGTTCTGTATCGTGTCACAGCGTGAGTCTGGGACGCATCCCAACCTGTAGCTGAAATAACGCAGTGCTTTGCAGCCTGCGATGGGGCTGTGTTGATTCCATCCAAACTCTACAGATGTTTCTCTGGTGCAAGGCTTAAGTTACAGGAACAGGAGGAGGCCGTGAAATGTGAACAGGCTATACAGGCTAACAGCAGGTGCAGTCTTTTTTTTCCCTAAACTTAAACTTTTTCATGAATATTTGTGTATCGTTCAGCTGTACCAACCACCTGTGATGAGGACTAGAACACCTTCAAGTCCCATTTCAGCCCAAAACCTTTAAAGTCAGGAGTATAGGCCAAGTCAGAACTGTCCATGGTTTAATGTGACAAATTCACCTTATTTTACGGCCCTGCTATTAAGTTTTTTTAATGCATTTGTTTTGCATGGTTGGAAGCAATGGCAACACCAGACTGCTCCTCTGTAATTGGCTCTAAAATTATGCATGAAGGCTCTGGTTTCATTCAATATTGAGTAGAATGCACACATGTAAAAGCAAGTAAAGAAGTAGACCCAACTACAGTTGCTGAGAAATGGCATGGTCATGATATTCTGTAGCTCTTAATGTTAAAGCTGGTTTATAAAACTGCTTGCTGATTAAAAACTGAATACTCCATGTGTGGCCATGTTTCTTTTGTGCAGTGTCTTCCATCAGTCTTAGAGGTGGGTTGCAGCATTAACCTTTAACTGAGACTGCATAACAAGAGAAATGTGTCTCTGACTGATGCATTTGAGTAATAAATGTCAAATTCCATCCCCTCCGAGGAGAGATTAGCCCGAGGGCCACTGGTCCAAAACACAAGACTGCACTATGCAAAGGATTGTGTTGCTAAGCACATATGTAAATCTCGCTACAGTGCAATGACCTGAAGGGCAAGTCGGGGACGACACCGACGTAGGACACCAGGAGCGCTGTAGGACATGCTGTGTAAAGAACTTCAGGCTGGTCAGGGTGACCCCGATGAACCCTGTCCACCGCTGACCGCACCTGCAGTGGAGCAGAGCTGTAAGTCTTGTAAATTCAGCTTTTAAAAAGCTGGGTTGAATTATGTCAGGCCCGGGCTGGGTTACAGCTCGGTTACATCTCTACAGTGAAGTAGTACAACACGGTGGTCTGAAGAATGATGATTTCGTTCAGCCAGGGGTCAGGGTGTGTAGTTTTTCTGCATGGCAAACCTAAACAAGCTGCTGACCAAGTACAGCCTTTCACAGAAGTCAAAGTCAAAGTGAACTTTATTGTCGTCTCACCATACACAAGTATATAGAGAGATGACAATAAAGTTCACTTTGACTTTGACCTTGAAATCAAACCTCTGCAGCTCCTTCCATATCACAACTTATAGGACTTAAAGGATCTCCTGTGAACATCTTGGCATCAGATTCGAAGTCTTTTGAAGTCCTTATCTCGTTGATATTTTGAGTACTCAGGAGAAACTGATGTAATCATTGGCAGGTGGCTTTAGTGATTGGTGTCAGTTTTCGGTTGCATTTTAGCATTCTTCAAAATGTACAACATCAGCTGTACAACGGATTCCATGTTTGGACAACCGAAGTGCACCAGCTTTTCCGTTGTTTAGGTGACCGTGTTTTCTTTACAGCATGTCCCATCTGCTACCTGTGGCCATGCTGGTGTCCTTGTGGCAGCTCTCCCACGGCTCTCCGTGTGATGCCACACCTTTCCTGCCATGTGAAGGAGCCCATTACACCGAGCAACACAGACTTCCCGTGTGCTCCACAGTTATCATAAGCCCATGAATGATGGCTGTCGTCATAGGAAGGAACTGTGATGGGCGCTACTTTCTCAAGACTGATTGGATGGCTAATTGGCTTAAACACAGGCATCCTTGGCCAATTAGCACTTTGTTGCATGCAATTAGTTGCAGGTAATGAGGACAGAGGAGCACTTATTTTCATCTTGCACTTATCCACATGTGTACATCCAGCCTGTTAACTCGCCGGCGCAGGAACCTGGTCCTCTGAGGGAGACGTCACCAACAGCAGCCCCTTCTGCGGGCTCCAGCCCACCGTAGTGCGCACTGTACATGGTATCTGGTTTCAGTCATTGGGTTCCCTCAGTGCAACCACTCGAACGCCAGCACATTAACAAATGAAGGGGAACACTACCTAGCTGGGCTCCTTCCGAAGGCGGGAAGTCCATTACTTTGATGACCATGACATGTCTTTTGAGAATTGCTGCCTCAGATTACCTGTGCGGAGGCATTCATGAATGCATATAGTGACAGGCAAAGTGGAATACGTATATAAAGTGCACCAATGGAAACGCAATAAAAAAAAAAAACACATCTATGGTTCTGATACTGCTGTTTTCGCATCATCCAACAAAACTAATATAATTTCAATGGCACCACTAATGCATTAATATCTGTTTATTGCTAGCATTTTTTCCATATAAATATTAATGCATAAGTATTGCCAAATAATTCAATAAATGCACAAATACTGTCAAACAATATATTGCATTCACTGTCTATGGTGGCATATCATATATATAATATTGTATCTGCTTATTGAATGGCATTGTATTGTATTCTTTTCTGTTCTATTCTATTGTAATTTCTGATCCATGGTCAAAGATCATGTATAACCTTAAACCTTCTAAATCAAACTGAATAAATAACCTTAAAGAGATATCACAACTGCTAGTCCTTTTTTTATGGATTACTAGTTTTACATTTCTAACCATCACAGTTTCCTAGTGAAAACCTTCAGAGTATGAAGCGCATAAGCTTTATGAGCTTTTTTCGTGTTCAACAAAAAAAAAAAAAAAAAAAAAGTTTGAGATACCACTGATGGCAGGTGCAGAATTAAATTTGGCATTGGGGACGGCATATTGCAAAAGTCACCTCACGTTTACTGCTAATTACTCGCACATCTGGTATGGATGCTAGTCGTAATACTTGGTGTTGCCCTCTCGCTGTAATATGGCAGAAATGGTCATTTCATTAAAGAAGGGTGCGGCTTGCACCAGCAGTTTGTAACGTTAACTGACTTGTTTAGCAGAAAACGGAGGCTCGGCCTCAAGCTGAATGCAAATTCACTTCTATCATCAGTTTAACTGTCAGTGCATCTGACTAATTGTTCAAATGAACTATCACTTAATCGTCCGTACAGAATGAATGCTAAGTGGATGAAATCTGTCTTCTAAGTTGTGGTGGAACGGAGCATCTTGTTCTCCAAGTTTCCATCGCACTGCAAGACTGAAGATCTGGCATATTCGCTGGGATGTGAGTTTCAGTCCCATAATTAATGGGAAACACTTTCCCTTTGGCCCAGAGAGAGAGGGAAGAGCAAAAGAGACCTGTCAAGAGTAGAAGAGAAGTAAAATGCAAAGCAAAGGGAACTGAAAGAAGCTCTATAAGGCTGATTGGGTTTTATTTTGTCTGCCTTAATGAGCATGACACCTCTACGGTGATGGGTTTTATCAGGGGATCAGAGCATCCAAGGACTTTTGCTCCCCAGCAGATCGATCCGTCTGGCATGGAAACAGCTTTCCGATACGGGCTTAGTTTTCCCAGCTGTGGCTTGGCGAGGGGCAGTGGCGTTTGAAATGCAAGGCAAAGTTCAGCGGGTCCCACTGGACGGGGCGAGAAAAGCTCTGCAGATAGCTGTGATGCAGGACGAGAGGCCTCCTGTGGGTGGGAAAGCAGCTCTTCGTTCTTGAGAATTCTGCAAAGAAACGCCGGCAACAGATACAGCATCCAAAGCAGGACATATTCTAAAAACAAAACAAATATATATAAAAAAAAACACATATATACACACACACACACACACACAGAAAGAGAGAGAGAGATTGGAATTTAATATAAAATCAAATAGTTTTATCAGTTGTCAACATTTTGTTTTTCATGGAAATCCAGTGACAAAAAAGGCAATTATGTCAACACTGGACTCATGACAATCATAATGCAATGAAAAACATAATGAGGCTATATGGATTTTATTGATATGTATCATCTTACCCAAATTTATTATAATTGCATGGCAGTGTGCTGCGTCACGTTGTCGCTAGTATCTGCTGTAACCTCCTGCAATCTGTCCACCTGTCTGTCTATCTACTCATACCCATCTAGTTAGGATTGCGAGGAAACCACTGACTTTTTTTTTTTTTTTTTTTACTTTTATTCAGTTTGCGGCACTATTTTGTGAAAGTTGACCGAGAGCAATACCGCCAGCTGGAGTGGGCTTTTAGCTCGGAGCTGGCGCTGGCAGCTGCTGCCGTTCTCAGAGTGCCTGGGAGCCCTGAAGTATCCTTCCCGTCATGCTGGCCGCGTGGCCCTCATGCCTGCTTCTTTTCATCCCCCGGGCTTCATTCATCCTTCATTCTCACTCTTTATATTCCCATTTATCCCTCTCTCTCATTCCATGCCAGGGTGCTCGACTCGCCAGATAAAGAGACACCGTCCATATGAGTGATGATGGGCAGTAATGTGGGCACCGGGGCTCAATTTATCAGTTTAGATGGGCTTGGGAAGGGTTGACTCAGTACCCATGTAGGGGCATCAAGTGACTCTTGGACTGTATGATTAATATGACCATCTTCCCTGCTGCTCAGTTTTCTGCATTCGGCTTTTGAGAAGCACATCAGTTTTAGACATGTTACGTAATAAAATACATGCTTTCTAGAAATCTTTAACATGATGAAGTGGAGCTAACCCCACCCATCTCTCACTCACCCTACATTCTGGACAATTGAACCCCCCTTCTGTCAATACATCACACGCCCAGGTTTAGCGAGGCGTCCTCCCCTTCCCTTTCTGCTAGTGGACCACGCCCACTATCAACAAAAACATGCAGATTATCAGGCCTATAGTTCAAGCAGGTTAATGTATGAGCCAGTGAATGTGAAAGAGTGTGCTTTTCTTATTAATGTAGGGTGAAATACGACGAAAAGCCAACGCTGCATCAGTATTTTTTCCCCATGCACTTCATGGATACAGTGGGATATTTTTAGTAGCACTCATCACGTTTCTTGTTGTGCAGGGAGCTTAACTAAATGTTAAGGGGAAACTCAAATTCTCTCTTTAAACACAATGTGTTGCTTTTTCCCTGCATTTGCACGGTGACTGATGAAGCTGACACACTGTTTAGAAAGTGCGGGGAGCGCAATGTTTAATAGCCCTGCCGATTTAATGATGTCGAACACGTCTTATTGGCTTGGCATCCGCGCCGCCTATTGCAATTCGGGCTGTTCTAATGACTCTCCTTTCCCTCCACTCACCAGTTGAGATTTCCTGCACAATGCTGCCAAAAAAAAATAAGAAACTTTGACAAAAAAAAGCGAGCTGTAATAATGCACTGAGTCTGTGAAACCGCCTCATTCCACTTTCTTGGTTATGGTGTTCTGTTTAATATATGGCCATTATTTTGTGCTGGTGTGCCCGTGTGTCAAGTCTGAAAATGGCTTTCCGGTACTGATTGTAATAAGAAGAAAACTATAGAGAGAGAAGCTGCAAGTAGGGTATGTCTGCCACTCGGAAATGAATGAAAAACGAATTCAGCTGCGATTTCAGCCTTGAGTGAAATACGGGTTTTATTAGGTTATATTGGATTCAATTTCATGCAAAATTCACGCGCAATATCAAATACTTTCAAAGGCTATAAATGTAAATGCCGTGATCTGTATTTTAGAGTGAAATGCAACAATAAACCATAAAATGGTAGAGTTTGTTACATGTTTGAGTTCAAACAGCCATGCATTATAAATAATTGAAAGCACAGTCAGATAATCCATCACTAGGTTTTATTGCTGCTACCCGCGGGAATATATTTACATGGTAATTTATACTTTGCACAGTGAAAAATCTGTACCTGAAATGACCAGTATAAATTATACGTCAGTCGTTTGGCCATTGAGCGTTTCATTGAGAATGACGGCCCACCGATCAAACAGGTGCCAGGCAGCAGGAGCTAAAACCATAAATTATTCAGCTGGCCTTTCGCTTCGCTAATATATATTTCTCATTACAGAGAGCGCAGTGCTTTATTATAACGGCTCCTCCCTAAGGAACTCTTTAGAAACATCTGACACGCCCACATCATGTAATGCATTGCTGGCAAGTAGAAGACTAGTGACTAGTGTTATTTCTGGTAAAATGTGTAATTTAGCTAGGTGTCCAAATTGCGGTTAATTGATGACATTATTCATATAGCCCAGGTCCTTTGAAATGACTTATAGCCCATGGTACACTATTTTAACATTACATATATTTCAATGGTACGTGATTTGAAATTTGATATTGCATGAAATTGCACTGCTATAAGTGACCAGTTATTGCATGTGCAGTATATATGAATCTGTTATGGCCCTCTTTTTTTTTTACACATTTATAGCATATTACTAAACTCGCCCTATTTGCCCTAAATGATCTTTGAAAATAGATTGGCACTTATGATCCGTGAAACACATAGCAATGCCATCCAGTTTTAGCCTCTCTCAATGGGAATGACATGTTATCACCCCATCATCCACACGCCGCTGAGCGCGCTTAATGCGACCGCTTACAAAGAATGTTTAGTATTCGACGCACCGGTGAGTACTTTGTGTTGGTAAATGCTCGGGGGCGCTCATGGGTTGGATTGAGTTCATGACCGCGAAGCCTAGCATATGTCATCCAGGTGCCATGTGCGGATTAAGCTGGCCTAATGTCACCCAGAGTGCATCTAAAGGCTTTTGGCTATGATATGACTGGTAGGTCTGCCGGGCTGAGTGGGTGAAAGGAGATACTGTCGTGGTATGGAGAATAGGGTGGCATTAAGCAGGCTTAAACTAAGCAGTTGCATTTGATGGTCCAAATTAGCTATTGTGCCTGGAATACAATTTGGGATTTGCTAGTTTCAGCAATTAAAAGCTTTTTTAAATGACCTTTACTGAATTACATTCTATAAAAATTATTGGGCTGATTCAGATTGCTTAAAATGTGCTAACCGTGCCTGACACAAAATAACGTGTCTCTGTGAAACACTTAAAAAAATAGAAATGCGAGGGAAGGCAATTCCATTCCCAATTCTGTGTGAGGCTTTTGTCACGCTCGGCCTCGGCCATGCATTATTCTCTGTTTGAAACGTATGCCCCTGTCAGACTACATGTTGGTTGGGATCAGATGACACCGGGCCCATCTCATTAATCAGTCCAGCGTTCCCCATACCCCCTATGGGCATGCAGGGGTTTCCGCAGTCTATGGTCTTTGGCCATGCCTCGCTGCTTCTGTCAGAGAAGCTTGTAGAGGACCACATCAAAGTGAGTCTCTCTCAAGAGACACGTCTCCCTTTGCCCCTTACATCAGGAAGAACTTCTTGGCTAGAAGCTGGGATAATGGGCGGGTTAAAAAGATGCACATAGGTTGCGGTCGGCTACGTAACTCCAGCCCCAGGCTTGAAACCCACCACCAGGCCTTTACGCTGCTCTCAGGCCACCATCAGAGCAAGGCTATTGTTTCTCCTAATTGCTTTTCTCCACCGCTCCCTGTCTCACCGTTACAGCTGGTTGGATTTCCCCATTCATTTTTAATCCCCAGCCCTAATGTAATTTGCTGGGGTGGCTGAGGGTATAATTAGTTTAGGAAAATCAGAAAACGGCACTGAGGGCTCTTCATGTTCAATATTGGTTGGCGCTCTTGAAGAGGATCGAGTCAACATGGGTACTTTTGTAGACGAAATTCAATTCGGGTGATGGGAAAAACCACAGACTTCATGTTTTAGTCAGCCTCTGTTGGGTTTCCTGTTATGTCACATTAAGAACGTCTTACTTTCTAACTCTTTTTTTGGATTGTGAGGGAAGGTGCCGCAGTCCTGACTCTTGGGTGGATTTGTGTGAACTGGGCATTAGTGGCAATTCAGCATCTGTGACAACACCCGTCCTTTTAATGCTCTTTGTGATGGATCACAATAACAGCCGCTGAGAGCCTGCGCTGCCGGGTGCCATAAATCAGGGAAGTCCACACTTCTGTCCAACGAGCCTCTTTATCTCACGCGCCGTTGTCCTATCACTCCTCTCATCAGGCCCCCTCGGTCCTCTTTGGTCTGGTTGCACCACACATTGAGTGGTGCCAGTGTAGTACATGCTGGACATGTATCCAGGTCAGGGTCTTTTTATCTTCTAGATTGTGATGAATGGTTGGTATTGTGCATTGAGGAAAGGTTTTGAGGAGGCTCGTTTACTGGGTATCCTCAGTAGTGAAAAGGAACTTCCTGTGGGTGGAGCTGCCGTGTGAAGTTAAACTTGATGCACTGAATGACGTAGAGAAGGATGTTCTCTCAATGTGTAGCACACAAGTTAAACAGAGTTTAGACCTGTGCTTTTCAGAATGAAGTGTAAATATATATCCTATATTTATATATATCCTATATTTATGACTCACATTATTCTGACATAGAAAGTGAATCGATCACTTCCTTTTCTCAATTTCGTTCCTCCTCCAGCCTGGCTTTGTGAGCACTGTTTTCTTGTCTCTTCTTTTTTCCCCAGATTAGTTTACCCTCTTTATGGCTATGGAGGTGTCACAAAAGGAGATGTTCAGTGTGGCCATGCACCAACAGAGGATGGGGGGCGTGGGGGGGCAAGCCGAGCCATAATGCAATTTAATTAGCTGACACTTCTGTTCTCTTTCCTTACCTTCATTCATTCTCCACTCCCCAAGCTCTCTTGTTCTCCCCGGCCTCTGAAGTGTCTCTGCATCTGTGCTTTTCTCTCTCTCTCTCTCTCTCTCTCTCTCTCTCTCTCTCTCTCTCTCGCTCTCTCTCTTTTTTACCCTGCCATCCTCGGTAATTAGGGCTTCCCGTCTCCGAGCCACGCCACTCAGTCTGGTGAGACTCTATTAGCGCCCTCACTAGCAGCTAATCACACATCTCTGTGGCCCCAAAAATATTGCCAGTGCCGCCCGCTGACTAACCCTCTCTGCACATGGCCCGGTTGGCTCCCGTTAGGAAAGAGGGCACTCCATTACTTATCAAATCACATCAGGCCACGCTGTAGCAGCCACTTTCCGTTGGATTATGATTGAATTTCAGCCGTAATGCTAGGCACTAACATTCCCCACCCTTGACATTTCATTAGAGGCCTCTCCACGTCTTACTGTATTCTGCGTTGTCCCCTTTCTTTTACAGCTCTTTCAGCACTGTCACACCTTTTATTTCCCCCGCTCTTTATCTTCTCAGGCAACACAGTGCATTTTGCATTATTTATACCACTGACGACCTGCTTGGCACAACAGCACGCACTGTGAGCAACATACCTCAAACTTTTGATGTATTGTGAAATAAATACATCTGGTATTCTGAAGCGATTTGTACACACCTGCCATCTGCCACAATGTAATGCACTTCCAGCTCAGGCTGTGGGTTCATGGCAATTTAATTGGAACAACTGAACCTTAACACTTCTGAGATCCGAAGCCATTTTAAATCTTTTGAATCTTTTGAGTCATGGTAACCAGTCTTTTTAATTTTTTATTAAATGTATTAAAATCTTACCAATTGCATTATGTTAAGAGGATTTGTCTGTGTTTGTTAGGGTTGGGGTGAAGAGAAGAACCTTTAGCCTAGAAAAATGTTTATATTGTTTTACTACTTATGTAATGTGTTTGTGAGCAAATAAAAAAAAGTTACATAAATGCCTGAACGTAGGGGATATAAATTGTTCAGCTTTGTTTATGAATCTGTTTACATTTTTAAACTGATTTCAATGAATACAATACAATATATTTATAGAAAATCCAAAAATATACAAACAAACCAATACTGCAAGCCAACCTTGTAGTTGCTTATTACATTTTTTTAAGATTATGACAGAAGTGCATACATTTTTGAACATTTAGGTTTCCCAATATTCCCGGGTTTCCCGTATTTTCTTTACTTAGCAGACGCTTTTTTCCAAAGCGACTTACAAGAGATAATTGCCTGTCAATAAATGCAATGTCTGTCTTAATTTATCCAGTATTGTATAGATGATAAATAAAGCATGGCAGACTTTATTTTACACACTCAATGGCACTGTATCAGTCAACTTTCTTTGTCTTTTCTTACTAATTATTGTCAATACAATGTTATTATTATGACATTGCCCATGCTAAAAATTATTTCCACATTTTTTAGCCATTCTCATCAAGGGAAGCCCATAGCCTGCTTTGCAAATGTTCTGTAATTTCTTTCATCTTTCTTTTAATTCAGTCTGCCTTAGCTGGAGCAAAGAGCCACATGTAGTCGAAACAAAGACTCTCCTCTGTGGCCTTGGTCTTGATAAAAAGACTTCAAGACTTGATGAAACAAGACTTCAATAGTCCATTTGCAACAATTCAGAGGCTAATTAAGTCTCCATTGATCTTTCATTTGTACTCAATTTATTTCTGTATATCACAAGAGCAGCCGTGAAGTGACTAAAGGCCTGAACCTGAACACCAGATTGCTTTGTCCAGTCTTATCTTGTTATCAGCGGAGATGAAAGGAGTGCAGCCATAAAGATTTTCACAGACCCCTATTGCTTACACTCTCTTCACTGCCTGTCATTTGCGACAGGTCATGTGCACAGGTAACTGGCATGGGGTAATAAAAGTGTCGTGAGGTAACTGAGGAGTTCGGCGAGACATACCGTCTGCCATCTCATCACGATGTTTTCCATCTCTTGTGAAATATTAGTCCCCTCTTCATTGCAATGCAAAGCCAGGTTTCATATTAGGGATCGGGTCACAGTAAAGTATTATCTCTCAGACCTGAAGGGCCATGGATTGCAGGGCAGCTCATGTAGTTACATACACCTTTTCCATTGTTCTTCTGGTACAGCCTGAAAAAACCTTATGTTCATCATTAGTCAAATTGCATGCATTTTTTTAGATGCGGTGTCAGTGAAAGCTTTAATGATAAATTATCAGATTCGATTATTCCAGGTCAGCCATGATACATGTTAATGTCTTGACTGTAATGGACACCTGGTTTGATACTGAAGAAGGAAATGAGAGCTGGCATTGCTGGCTTGTGCTATTAAAGGTCACTTGTCACTTGGCTCTTCCTCAAAAAACCACAAATGATACTTCTTAACCACTTTAAAGAGAAAGTGATGAGCAGATCATTTTGATAGCATCTCATGGGCAAATACCCATATCAATATTTTGGGCATTATTTTCAATAAATGAATGAAATAACAACAGCTTGGCTAGTTATATGTATTTTGAAAAATATTTTGAATAAAATAAATACCTTTTTGTTGTCTGTAATTATTTCTGACACCAAGAACACCATTAATGGTGTTTTTAGAAAAAGAGTATAAAATGGGAGGAGCCAGATGATTGACAGCTCTCACAAATGCAGATGATTGAAACCAATTCCCATAAATATATTAATGTCGTTATTGTGTTTCTTTCTGGTTTAATAGAATTTTTTTAGGTTAATCCTAAGGGTGCCTTTGACAATGGACTACCTAACAAGTCTAGGGTTGCCGACTTTCTCAACCCCAAATGCTGGAAGGTCCACACGCAGAGAAGCTGACCCTCCACCTCCTCGGAAAATCCCATGATGCCACAAGACATTTTTTTAGATTTTCCAAACATGTTTAGTTTTTGTATTTGGTATCAGTATCGCCAATACCAGCCTGAATTGTACTTGGCATTGGAACGAAAAGGAAATCTGTGGTGTGGCACATCAATAGTGAACTGAAGCATTGCATTATGGGATCTACAGTTTGTGTGTTATCAGCGCTTCATATTGCTGGATCATATTAATAGATATATATATAAAGTAACCTTGCAGGATGTGGCCCGCGCAGGAGTTTGCCGTGCTTACCGTAGTCTAGTATTGGCTGACGAGGCTGTGATTGGAACACGGGACTGGAGCTGCCCCAGACGAGACAAAACAAAATCTCCGCTATTTTGGGAAGTCCCATATTGTCCAGGACGGTTGGCAACCCTAAACAAGCCCCATGCTTAGCGTGCAGCGCGTGACACTGCACATAGCGCCTGTTTGAAAACAGTGGTCTTAGTGTGGTCTGTAGCACTATGTCCCGAAGACACAAGGCCGGGCCCAAATGAATCCCGTCAATCACGTACCAGCTCAGAGGCCCAACATCTGCTAATGGAGGCAGCGGTTATAATTAGGAGGTGCGGTGATCGAAGCCATTAAGAGCATTTAATAATTGAATTGACTGTTATGTATGTCTAATTCACTCCAGCGGACAGACTTTATAATGTAGCACACATGCATATTGCTATGTGGTGGGATATGAGGTTAGCCTGCTTGCCCTTTCCTTTCTTGCATTTCTCTAAAAGTTCCCTCAAATATGTCACTCTTCCTCCCAGTGCTCTATAAATGCAATCTGCAGAATTTTCAATTAGCTTTTTAAATACATCCCCATAAAGACCCATTTATTGAGCAGGGGAACCGGCCTAGCATTTTTATTCGCTTCCAGTAAGAGCTCCGAATTGATGATAATGGGGCAAAGTGTTTCAGAGACAAGGTCAAAGAGTATTTTTAGACGCTCAATCACAACGTGGTTCCAGCTACGTTTTTTTTGCTTTCAACATCAGTTTTTTAAAGGGCTGCCTACAGGTGACAAATCCATGTCAATCTTCACCTTTAACCGACTCGCTTTTTTCCCCAGGTGGATTGGCAGGGAGAATTGTGAGACCGACTCCCAGGTTAAAAGATGATGCCACTGAATGCCAGAGGGTGCAATCTCGAACCCCTCCCTCCCCACGTACTCACTCTTCTCTTGCACCTCTGAGATGTGTTGGGAGAAAAGGGCGAAAAAAATAAATAAATCCTGCGATTAAATGGCAGCAGCTATAAATTTCGCAGTTTTCGAGAGTTTTCCTTGTTTTCACAAGTTTCCAAAAACATAACAGAAGAGAAAAAACTATGCACTATCTGAGACTATCGGTATGTATTGTTTATTGTTCATTGATGCAGGTGAAATTGTGGCAGTTTCACCATCATAGGGAAGTGGTGGAAAGCGGCCCCGTAATTAGAAGGTTCGAATCCCGATACGCCAAGGTGCCACTGAGGTGCCACAGAGTAAAGCACCTTCCCCACACACTCCAGAGCAGTGCAGATCGGGGTGCCACTGGTGATCTTAGGAGCAGGAATCGCACCTAAATCAACCATTTATCATCAAAATAAAATTTCTAGGAGGGAGGTTCAAGTGTTGTGAAGACACAGGGCTACAGGGTGCCCCAGAAAGTCCAGCAAGCACATTGTCCGTGTCCTAAAGATGATTCAGCTGCTGGATCAGGGTTCCACCAGTGCAGAACTTGCTCAGGAATGGCAGCAGGCAGGTGTGAGAGCATCTGTATGCACAGTGAGGCGAAGACGTCTGGAGGATGGCCTTGTGTCAAGAAGGGCAGCAAAGAAGCCACTTCTACTCCAAGAAAAACATCAACAGACTAATATTCTGCAAAAAAAAAAGAGTAAAGTCATTTCCTATTATGAAGCCCCTTTCCGATTGCTTGGGGCATCTGGAAAAAATGATTGTCCAGAGATGAAAAGGTGAGCCAGTGACAAAAAGATCTAAAAACAATGAGGCGGCAAACTTTGCGACATTCTCAAAACTTTTGGCCACGACTGTAGACCACCAGCAGGTGGGAAGATTAGCTGCACCAAGTAGGGCCCACTGATTAATTACAGGGGGAGCCTCTAATACGGCTGCCACCAGAGCTCAATAGCCATCCTGTTTAATTAATACTATCTGGACACACTCCATTCATTCTTAATGCCAGGTTTCCGATACACAGCAGTAATGGCGGCACCAGCAGAGCAGGAGGATGTAGCCGTAGCAAAGGGCTAGGGATGGGTCATTGATCTATTTTGTGGCCCATGTGTCTGCTCCTTTGCCCTAGATTTTTGGACGTGTTTGTCACGTCCCTCTGTGCTGATGTCTTTGTGTATTATTTACAAGGCTGAAAGCAGAGACCTCCCGTCGGTCAGGTGACCGGCCTGATGACATGTCTTCCGCCTGGTCCCTCGGGGTCCCAGGCATGGTAAAGATGCTATCTTAAATACGTGGGCCAACACCACAGCTAAAATGTACATTACAAGATTTCTGTTGTGAACATATGTGTGTTGAGTTGAAATTCAATTTTTCTCTAAAGTAGTAAATAGTCCACTGGTAAAAAGCAGTGATCTAAGTAATGGTTGAATTTTAATATCTCATTTATTTTTTAGAAACAGTGTATTGAGACACAAAAAATATAGGTGCTAATTCTGGTATTTCCTAAAAATAATAACACAAATAATAACTTTTTAAAGTATGATATGTGGACTGAGCATTATATATATGCTAATTATATTTGTATATATAAATAAAACAGATAAATGATAACGCCAAGTTCTTCCTCTACAGAAAATGTATAGACGTCTATTTAACAAAATGTTTACAAATCATAAAATAGTCAATATTGAAAAGACGGTCGCATCTGCCATTTTTCACACTCTGTCTGTGCTGTAACGAGTTTGTGCCGAGCCGCCACAGTTTGTGTGCTCCTGTGACCTCATGGCTATGTCTGATTGCCTGAACATTGTCATGTGTCAGATATACTGTCTAGCAAAAAATTAAAGAATATAAATGGGTTTTAAAAACGTTGCATTAGTAGAGTTTTTATTTCACAAATGTACTCAAGTAAATAAAAAGTATGGTGCGGTAAACTTGCGATAAACTAGAAATAATGTAAGTCGTTACTACCCACCACTGATTGTGAATAATGCCTGGATTTAACAACGCAACATTTTGGACTTTCAAAAAGACACCATGTAAGACTTGGCAAACGGACTTCTGTTGCCATTGCCAAACATCCCAGCCTGCATCAAATCTCCTTTCGGTGAGGTTTTATTTAATTTGTGAGCATCACAGTGTTCCCTTCATTGTACTCAGGCAAACTACTGAAAAAAACACATTTGTCACACAGGGTTAAAATGTCATGTTGTTGCAGGGAATCCTCCAGGAACAGGGTTGGAAAGCCTCGCCATTGAAGTTCCTGTCCGCTGGCGTTGATGAATAAAGTGGAAATCAGCGGCGGCTAAAATAGTTTCCCCATTTCTGAAGACGCGCAGGGCTCCTCGGGGGAATGAACAGAGTGCTCCTGTGATCTGTATGTGGGCTGGTTTGAAAGGCGTCCTTTGAAGTGAGTGCGTGTGATAAGTCATGTGATAAGTGGTTCGAGGGGATCGGGGACGCTGGCCCCTGCTCCCCATAGACCTGTATTGTGCTGATTTACAAACACGCAACTGTTACAGAGCCCCCCGGTACTTGTGCACTTCGTAATTGGACAGAGACAGCGAGGCATTCTGCTGGTCAGCTTGAGGGGAAGTTTCTTATGCAAAGACCAGCATTTTTTTATGTTGGGGCGAGAAAGACTGTGACACGTAATAATTCCATTTGTCGGCCCTCACACCATGCCGTTCCGCAGCCCTAAAATAACAGCTGTAAGCGGCATCTCACTCCTCAGGATTCGGGATGCTGATAATTAGCCCTCAGACAGCACTGACGTAGAAACGCGTCCAGGGGTTTAATCTCGAGGAAATCCACCGGTGGCCAGCGGCGGGGAACGTGACCCTCCTTCTGGATCACTACCACATTCTTTCCAGTCGGGAAGAGTTAGGATTCAGCTGACACTCAGGATCAAGAGGGCCATTTTAATTAACTTAATGAAGCAATGCACCAAACCCATTTGAGAATGAGACTACACAGCTTTTAAAAGGGACAGGGAATTAGGAATAATGAGCGCCGCTTGCTCATTAGATTGAGTTCTGAGTTCTGTTTCCTTCTTTTTGGAGGGGTCAAGTCAATTCACTGATTTATTTATGGATTCAGTTCTTTGAAATTTTTTGGAAGTTTTTTTTTTTTTGAGCATGTTGAGATGAGAAAATTGGATCATTTGAATAAAATAGGAGTTTAATTAGAGTTGAAATAAAAGTGTTAATGATCGTTTGGAACCTGTTCCTTCTCATTGAGGCCGTATTACGGATCTGACTCAGGGTGTCGTTTCTTTATCAGTGTGTGTTTGCGTGTGTGACTGGGGAGGATTCTAGAACACAAATTGCTTCACACTTTTTGTCTTCAACAGGCAACACAAGAGCCAAATACATTGATGGTTAATTTACCCCTGAGGACAAACTCACTTGAGCACAAGAAAGCATTTCTTCTGTTCATGAAACATCTCCAATATTTCTATTAAGGCCTTTGATCAACATCGAAGCTATTTACCCAGGAGTATTTCATGATAACTCGAGAAAGTCTATTTTTTTTAATGGTGGTCCATGTAAGACAGGTTGTTTCCGAGCACTAGAGAGCACCAGACAGACACTTTTTCACAGTGTCACTTGTGAAGTGAGCTGTTACCTTTCAAGGTGCAGCCACGGCCGCGTCTGAGATGAAGCACTCGGGCTGACGAGAGACGGAGGTGTATCAGCGATCAAAAGAACAATAACACGCGTTCTATTTCCTTTACTGTGTGGCCTGATGCTTCGACATGTTCGGAGATAATGAGGACGGCCCAAAAATCTGTCTGAAGTAAACAAGCTAATAACATTTTTTTTTATGCTGGGCTGTCAGTTGCTGCACTGTGGATTTTTTGACAGGGTTGCTAATGAGAAGGCTAACAAATGTCCTGCCCAAACCCATATCCAAGCCAATTTGACTCTATTACATAGCCGTCGTGTCATAATATTTGTGCACTGAATGTACAAATTTAATTCAGTATTCAGTGGAATGAAGAGTCGGGGGTGCTGCAATTATTCAACTGAAGTCCGTGTATCATCTGGTTCCTTCACTTGAAGGTCGTGAAGGTTATTCCCCATTTTGTCCACTCAAGTTTAACTCCTTTGTTCGTGGAGTTATGTACTTAACATAAAAAGGTGAAACAACTGAAAACATGTTTTATATTATAATTTCTTAAAAATATCCACCCTTTGCTCTGATTACTGCTTTGTACACTCTTGGCATTCTCTCGATGAGTTTCAAGAGGTCGTCACCTGAAATGGTTTTCCAACAGTCTTGAAGGAGTTCCCAGATGTGTTCAGCACTTGTTGGTCCCTTTGCCTTCGCTCTGAGGTCCAGCTCACCCCAAACCATCTCGATTGGGTTCAGGTCCGGTGACTGTGGAGGCCAGGTCTCCACTTTTTAAGTACATAACTCCACATGTGTTCATTCATAGTTTTGATGCATTCAGTGATAATCTACCAATATCATGAAAATAAAAAACACATTGAAGGTTGTCTCCCAGTATCCTTTTTATATTGGTTGATTTGTCTCATTTAACAATGCGAGTCCCACCCAGACTGATTTCAACCAAAATGCAAAGCAGAAAACAGAAAGTGCAGGTTGACAGTTTTTCTCACATTTTTTACACATTGGGGCTCTTCAACGTTAATTTATTTGCATTCTTTCTCCACCATTGAATTTGTGCTTAAAATGTTGTATGAGTGTATGTTCACATCTCACAGTTTTTACGTGTGAGCTGATTGAATTGCAAGTTTGTTGATCACTAGGCTTCATTCCAAATGGATTAGGAGCACCATTTCCACATTCTATAGAAAAGTATCAAAAAAATTAAAACCTAGTAATGAACTGTGGGACACATGCGGCACATTTCACCCCAAGCCCCACATCTTCAGAAGAAAGAGTTAAATACGAACACCATCGATTGCAGGCTTCAGTCCGCTGACAGGGGCTTTTCAGTCCTGCCTATCTGTCTGTTAAATTAAGCCGGCGGGGTATTTGACTTTCTGAAAAGTCAAGTTGCTCCTTAATAAGACGTAAAGGATTGCATTGAGCTGACATTCATTTGTGAAGAATATGAATCGTTGCTTTCATTGTTTGATGCTGCTTTCAGGCCACATTAATAATTGCTGTTAATTAATGAAAACACTAAACTGATGACTGTTGCTGTAATCACTGTAATCACGGGACATGGGGACCACAAAATCCCTCTTTTCTTTAATTCTGTCCCTTCTCAGCAGCGTGGGGAGATATTGATCAATACATTCCTTGGTGGCGAGACATTTCATATGGAGCACAGGTGAAATGGAGCATAGATGGAGCGCGGTAATATTTTCATCCTCATTAAAGCCACTCCACAGCACAACTTGCAATTCTGCCGGGACACTCGGGGCCAGAGAGCTTCCCGCCAAAGTCATTACTCCTTGGTGTGATCCAAAATATTGAGCTATCAGCAACAAAGATAGAACAGCGATTTCTGCTCTGAATGTAAAAAGTTATCGAAGCAGGTTGTGCGGTTGTACAGAAAATGTTTTTCAATCACGATTTGAAAGAAAAGTGATTGTCATTGTGAAACACTGCAGCACAGCACACGGTGACACAATGAAATTTGTCCTCTGCTTTTCACCATCACCCTTGGTGAGCAGTGGACAGCCATGACAGGCACCCAGGGAGAAGTGTGTGGGGACGGTGTTTTTGCTCAGTTGCACCTCAGTGGCACCTTGGCGGATCAGGATTCGAACCGGCAACCTTCTAATTACGGGGCCACAACTGCCGCAAATGAAACAATGACAATATGTAATCATCCTACAATGCCACATGATCGATATCTGATATTCACCTCTGGTGTGAGTGAGGAACTCTAATCTTTCATTGTTTTCCAAAAATTCAATTTGTAAGGATAAAAAATAATTTGATTGTATTTTGATTGACCGCAATGTTATCGTGTGATACAACGGTAGTACAAAAATGTAATTCCATTTCGTTCTAATATCTACAATTTTACAGCTGTGTAAAACAAACAAACAAACAAAAAAAAAATTGCAGATTTTCATTTTTAAAAAAGCATTTTTATTAATAGGTGGATGATAATATGGTTAATGAACAATGTAGAAAGAGCTGTTCCACCATTTCGGCCCAATTCACACCCCTCCAATGATTCTAGCCAATCAGAGTTCAAGGCTGGAACGTCGTTGTATTATACGACATTAAGATATTCTTAGAAAATTTTTCACATCTCCCTCTCACTCTTTCAATTAGCCATGGGGTTCGTTTCTTCACTCTCTTTACAGGTTCCGCCCCGAGCTCTAACCCACACTCATTTAGGTCTTGTTAATATTGCATCCCTGGTGTCGGCTGTGATTTTTTTGGGGGGGGAGCGGCGGCTTTCAGACATTAGCGGCTGTGCCGTTGTCATAATGGACGCTCCTTAATGTGGGCGCAGGGGCCGATTGGTTTTTAAATATGCGCGCCACACCAATACTTCCCATTACGTCTTATTATTCTCCCTAAGGCTTTGGAACAGCACGATTATGTTCCGCCATATGGAGGCTCTAGAGTTGTGTTGTTGTGGAAAATTCACACAACAACCCAAACCACCCTGTTCTTAGTTTTTAGCATGTATTCATTTGAATTCCTCGATTGCTTCTGTAATTGTTCTTTTGCTCTCTGCAGAACCTGACTCCCATTTATGAACAATCTGATGACATCACTCCAGCCATTACATGACTTCACGGCGGCCTGACATATTCCGGTTTCATTACAACGGGAGGGGACGGCCTGGGCAGGGAAATGCGATATTCTAGATCATCATCATCATAATCAGCGTCTCATTACCCCCGCTTTCCACTGACACTGATCGTGTTTAGGCAGAGTGGGGGATCGTTAACCTCTCATCATTTCTCCACCCTGAGAAAGGGTCAGCCTGGAGTCTGGAATGGATGAAGGAAACCTCGTCACCTTGTCGAGAATGGTGTAACGGTCTCATGTCCTGCTTTCTGTCTCGTTTGTCCCCAGGATCTGATTTCCCTCTAATAGAAAAAAAAAGCAAATTACAAAAATGTCAGCAGGGTTGTGTTTGACTGAATTTGGCTTCACCAAATATCCAGTAAGTTAATAAATCCTAAACAAATGATAAAGGACGTAGCAGCTGTAACTTTTGTGGCTTCAGAGCAATGACGGTGGCCAATAGAAGCCACAAGGAAAAACTTTTGCTTACTTTGCCGTGTTTGGGCTCCTGAGTGTGTGTGTTGGTGACGTTCATCTGAACAGATTAGCTTGCTCGCTCTATTAGTGCGGCCATCATTAATCTTCTTCAACACCTGGCTATACGACCCAAAGTCCAGACCCTCGGTCACATTTCCTCGCTCGTCTGTCCATATGCTGCAAAAGCCATACGAGGCAACGAGCAAATGTGGTTAAATTAGGGGATCCAGCAGTTCAGCACAACAGCAGGCCGCCACAGAGATCTTAGATAACCGTCAGGATGGATGAGTGCAGGCTGCAGATGAAGGTGTGCAAAGTTTTGTCATTTCATTTACATTTAACATGATTAATACCCAGAGCTTCTGGATCTACTGATTTTATATCAGACTTTCTTGAGGAAGGTGTCCTCCTGGTTTTTCTGAATGTTATCTCAGTGGGCCTGCTGTATCCCTGAGTGTTGTCAGGCCTGTAGTAAAGCATTCCATATATACTCTGTATACTGTCTTGGGGTCCTCTCTTAGAACTTAAGATGTGCTTTAGATCTCTACAGTTAGGTTCAAGTTCAAGTTCAAGTGACCTTAATTGTCATCTCTTCGATATATTGTGCAGATATACAGAGAGACGAGAAGACGTGGCTCCAGTTTACAGTGCAACATAAAAGTAGACAACAAAAAAACAGAAAACAGATGCGTCACATGAAATACAATATATAAATAAATAGGATACAGAATATACAATTTAGCTAAAAATGTAGTGTTAAAAAGTGACCAGTGATATATACATGTTTAGACTGTGCAAATAAACAACAGTAGTGATAGTACAGTTATTGGTTTCAGTGCAACAAGAAGAGGTAGTCCGTATAGCAGCGTGTGCATATTGGCAGCAATGAGGTATAAAGTGCAGAGGTGCAACAGAGTTAGTCCACAGTGCGAGTGTGTGTGGAGGGAAGTATGAGTGCAGGTAGTGTGTTCAGGAGCCTGATGGCTTGTGGGAAGAAGCTATCACGCATCCTGGAGGATCGAGATCTGATGCTGCGGTAGCGTCTGCCGGATGGGAGGAGTGTAAAAAGTTCATGTGATGGATGTGAGGGGTCGAGCACGATGCAGGAGGCTCTTCTGATGCAGCGCTTGTAGAAGATGTCCTGCAGTGGCGGAAGAGACGCTCCGATGATGTTACCAGCTGCTTTGATGATCCTTTGAAGCTGCCTGATATCGGCAACAGTGCTGTTACCGAACCAGGCGGAGATGCAGCTGGTCAGGACACTCTCTATGGTGCCCCTGTAAAACACGGTGAGGGTGGGAGGGGTCAGGTTGTCTCGCTTCAGCCGTCTCATAAAGTGGAGACGCTGCTGGGCCTTTTTGGTAATGGAGGTGATGTTGGTGGTCCAAGTGAGATCGTCTGAGATGTGGACTCAGGCCAGCAAATTATTACTTGTAAAGGGGTAATTCTAGATCTACAGTTCTAAATGTCTTCATGGAATCAGGTTTTACACTTTAGAACTTTAGGTGCTCTATTAGGCCAAAATATTTACTTTCACTAGAAGCCACAGCAAATATTAGTCGCACTATATTGTTTTATGACCCAAAAGTCTCAGAATGATCTTTTTTGGCCAATGCATGGCAACATGACTGCCCCATTGGTTTTAAGGCTCTGCCTCCACATTCGTAAAAATTGGTCACAGCGCTATGGGCAGACGCATTTAGTGCTGCATAAACAATTCTCAAACAGCCCACCATGCGAATAAAATTTTTTTGGATGCAACCATGGGCCACGGTCTTTAATATTTAATCTGCGTTCATTTAATTTTAAAGCTTGGTGGCTACCCAGGATGACCTCATATGTTGTCTTCACCACAATGTGTATAAAAAAAATGGAGGCCTGCGCTCTATGTTTTTTTAACATAGAAAATTTCCTAGGAGGTTACTGTAAGGGTCTTCGCACAATCACATGATAAGCAAGCCCCTGGCCATGGTGCTGATATGAGAACTCACAGCGTTGACCTACATCTGTCATTCGCTGGAAAAGCCACGTATTTATTTTACCTATTTCCATTGATCATACCTCGAGGTTTATAAAATCTGCACTTCTCTCACATATTCCCTCCTTCAACTCTATTACGGACATATCATCATCATTTTTTTTTCTCAGGTTGGTCTCTGTGGAAGTGTCCTCAGTTCCCTCCATCTGAGCGTTCAAAGTCCCTCCATCTCTATCCTCATTACCTTTCATCCTCGTTCTTGCCTTTTTGCTTTGTTGCTCTCACTATCGCACTGCCATTCATCACACACCTGGGAAAAATTTAAAGCGCCGCTGCATTTCCATGTCCTCCTGCCAGGCCGAGCCACATGCGGTGGGCGAATGTTCACTGCCGCTCCCTGGGAGGAGAGCTAAAAAATCGTACGTCTCATGATTGGTGCTCTTGCACCTTCGGCGGGTGTCGTGACTGCCTTGGAAAGGAGATCGGTTCTGGAAAATCAGATTCACGAGGCTCAAGGGCGTAATAACTGAGCCTCTGCTTATCCACCAGGGTACTTGAGAAGGAGAGGAAGCTTTCATGAAAGAAAGAATGGACTCTGTGGACGCACGTAGGAGTTTTACCTACATATGCGACGTGCGCCGCTAATAGGCCCATGGTGACTGTCTCCTATACATTACTGCTTAACCAAGGGCCCTTCAATCTGCTTCTGCGGCCGGTGTCACGGAGCGCCGCTAATGATTAAACAACAAGGCAGGCTTTTCTGAGCTCAAGATGGCATCGCTAATGTCGTCTCCACATCCACCCCCGCTTCTGTGATCCTCCAGTCTCCCACGCATCTGCTTGAAACTCTTTGTCCTCAAAGGCCTATGCCGTCCCTTTGAGTTTGTCTAAAAGGCACTCTGTCAGTCACGTCTGACCGGAAATGTGATGGCTGGGCCCTGGTGGGCGCGTTCAGCTTGATGAAAGGGTCTGTGGCCTCCCTTGAGCTTGTGACTCTGAAGGCCCTAAAGTCGGAGAATAATGTTGGCCCACAAAATGTTAAACTGATGCAATGGGTGTAAAGAGTAAAATCTGGAAATACCTCAAATGCCGCACCTCCGAGCTGCCGCTTCTGAAGGTGAATGAGGCCTTGGTTCGGCGAGGAGTCAGCATCGTCTCTGTGCTCAGCAGCAGATGGTGGTTTTTGCTGTTGGATGGCAGATGCTCGGACTCCTGTGGCCTTGCAGAGGACGTGTCGGGTTCAAAAAACGGCCCCTGTGTTGGACAAATAATCCTACCAAGTCAAACCACATATTCCCGAACTGGCCCTCCGCCCTTGGCCTCTCCTGGGAGGGTCTGAACCTGGTGGATGGGTGCCTGGAACCTGGAATGGTATCAAGGGGGAAAAAATCTGCTAAAGATTCCAATCAGAAGTGAAATTCAGACGAATTTAGACTCCCACAGCTGAGACTGAGGAGCATGCTTTGATCTCCAAACATATATAGAGCATGGGCGTCATCCAGAAGCAGTTACAATTGCAATCGTGACCCTTAGCGTACACCAGGGTCCGGCCAACAGATGTTCTTTTGACTAAAGTCCTCCCACCCTTATGTAAAGAACGAGGGGTTTATCTTTCCAGTCAAAACACACCGGCCCGGCTGACGCAAAGCCAAGCTCCTCAGCGGCCTCTCAACCTTAAACCGATCCCGCCAGAAAAGCGCAAGGCGCTCACATCTGCTGAGGCGCTGCGTGTATCTGTTTCTGTGTTTATCCGCGCATGTAAACACAGAAGATATGCGTGCGAGACACTCCACGATTTCCTACGATTTCCGGCCGTATAGCATAGGCTGCAATAATCTGGGGACGACATCATTAGTAAATGAGATGTCAAAATATTTTTTAAGCCCGTGTGAGACTCGGCATCTCAATTAATCATTTTACCAGTAATGCTTGTCTGCAAGGCTCTACTTGCGCTGTTTGCCTTGACCCACAAAGTCACGGTTTGCATCCCGTAGTGTCCCTGAGCATGACATTTAACACGGTGCTGTTCCACGGGGACTGTCCCTTTAATTAGCAAATGCAAATCACTCTTGAAATAAATAAATATAATGCAATATTTGCTGCAAATTTGTTCATTCATTCATAGTTTTGATGCCTTCAGTGAGAATCTACCAATGTCAATAAAGAAAACACATTGAATGAGAAGGTGTGTCCAAACTTTTGGCCTGTACTGTAAATCACTTTTAGAAATTAAGGGACAAACAAACACAAACACACACTCTACTTTGGGGAATTGAAGATGGGAAAATGAAAGGATCACTCACACGGGGGACACTCCACACCTGCACCACATGTAAGAACAAAACTTTCCTAATGTCGAACAAAAATACGACATTGGAACGTAAAATAAGAAGTTGGAATTTTGACACGTTTTCGCTTACGTCTCGCTCTCTTTTCATTTTTGCTTGTGAGAGTTACGCTGCTTGCTTTGACAGTTTCACTGCTCGCTTTTCAGCTACTCAAATACCTGCTGGCCAATGAGACCACATGAGAAGGTTGTGCCAAAATTCCAACCGAATCCTCAGGCAGCGTAAACGTAAAATTGGGCGGAGCGGCTGAAAAGTCAGCAGTGAAGCTGTAAAAATGGCAGTGGTGGCCTAGCGGTTAAGGAAGCGCCCCCGTAATCAGAAGGTTGCTGGTTCGAATCCCGATCTGCCAAGGTGCCACTGAGGTGCCACTGAGCAAAGCACCGTTCCCACACACTGCTCCCCGGGCGCTTGTCATGGCTGCCCACTGCTCACTCAGGGTGATGGGTTAAATGCAGAGGACAAATTTCACTGTGTGCTGTGCTGCTGTGTATCACATATGACAATCACTACACTTACTTAAATGAGCAGCATTAAATGAAAGAGAGCAAGATGTAAGCAAAAACGTATGTCAAAATTCCAACCTCTTATTTTGATTTGGTATTAGGAAACTTTTGTCAGACTCCATACACCGACATCATACTCACACCAGACATCGTCCACCACGCACGCATTGTTACAGAACAATAACAAGACTGGTCCCGGAACGCTGGTGCAGGCAGTCCTTTAAAGAGGGATTGGGGATCGGGAAGGGCCGGGGCCTGCACTCAGCCCGGGACTCGCTCGCGCCAATATTATTATTATTATAATTTATTCAGATTACAGTTTGGTGTGTTTAATTTAAGCATTGTCAAAGTAATGCTTTTATGGTCATTTTTTATGGTAGCATTAATAACACAATTAAACAATGCATTTGTTTTTTTTTTCTTTTTTTTCATTTTTATGGCATTTATCTGATGCCCTTATCCAGACCGACTTACAATCAATAGTTACAGGGACAGTCTCCCCTGGAGACACAATGCTCAGAGACACAATGGTAGTAAGTGGGGTTTGAACCCAGGACTTCTGGTTCATAGTCGAGTGTCTTTCCCACTAAGCTTTCCATGTAAATAACACTTAGTGTATTTTACTGTTGCCATTGTACTTACATACTTATTTTATTCATGTTTACTTTTGCCCTTTTTAGATTTGGTTAGTTTTTAGGCAGCCCTTTAACCCTTTTGATGTATTGTACTGTATTGACTGTATTGACTGTATTGACTGGCTCAATCTTAAGGCTCCTTCCAAACATAATCACACACAAAAAAATGTAGTTAGTTTCTCATCTTCCAGATAAGGATAAATATTATTTATTTAATCTGTGTTTGTAAATCCCTTCTTACTTTACTACTTTAAACTTATATATGCATAATGCACAGTAAAAATAGTGGCGTTTCTTACAAACTATTAAACACAGCATTTATGAAATACAGGTACCTTTTGTAAACCTAATAAGTGTTCAAATACATTACTTGGGTGATCATTTACATTTTTTCTACTCTTTCAATATAACTTCTTGTTCAAATTTTAATTTGCGGCTTCATTCGACACCTCACTGTCTCGTTCCCTCTCCTACCGTGCCTCGGTAATGGAGTATGCAGTCCCACCAGCAGGCAGGTGGATGGACGGATGTGTCGGAGGAGTGGACAGCGTATGATAACCGCAGCCTCAGCCAACGCTTCCGTTATCACCTCAGACAGGCAGATAGCACCCCGGGAAGAGGTGGGGGAGGCGGAAGGGGACACGTTTTTCCCCTCTATCCTCTCCTCCAGGCTGTAGTCAACATTCGGAATGCCGCCTGTTAAGAAAGCGAGCTGAGCGTTGAGGAAACCGGTTATTACCGCTGTAAATAGCTTGACACTGCAGTGGCACTCACTGCTGTCATATAAGACAGCGCTGCACTTCTACATAAACCTACAGGACTTTTCAGCACTTTATTTATATATAGATAGATATAAATGCTTAAAAAATAAATGCACTTTAGAAAGACAGCATGGGGAGTACACGTCGTCACCTGAATGAGAGACGTGTCTGTACTTTGCCCTGACAGTGACATTGAGCCTTTAGTTGTAAGTGCTTCCCATAAGGCTTTGCTCTAATGGAGCCAGGCACTCCATCCCAGAAGCACTGTGGATGAGCGCCGTCATGGCAACAATCTCCCGGGTGGACAAGGACCTTTGTCACGGCCGTAATAGGATTGGGTCACCGATTCGCGTGTCGCGGGGACATTAGCGGCCACTCTCCGGCTTCCTGTTTGGAGTCGGCTTGCTCACCGCAAGGCGAGGCTCGTATTCGTTTCTTGCACAGTTCGGTTCACGCGCTGGCTTTAAAGAACAATGAAAAAAAAGTGTATAGGCCCTTCTGTCTCAGTTCCTCTTAGCCTCCCGCGAAGCCAAGTGCTCATTAGCAGCGCGCTCTGTGTCCTCCTGGCCCAGGCCCCGCCGCTCTCGTCCAAATTCGTGCGAGCAGAAGCCCAAGCCCAACATTGTCTGCCTTCAAAGGGAGTGCAACCCTGCCTGCCTATGTGTCTGTGCATACCGAAAGCTTTGGTAAGGCGAGTGGAACTTTGTTTGATGGGAAGGTTTTTAAAACATTTTTTGGACGGGGAGAATTATTTAATGTCAGCTTTCTTTCTTTTTTCACCCTCAGCCACTACCTGAAAAAACGAGCCCATGAATGCATGTCTTTTTTATTTTTTTATTAATGTTGTTATTTGTAACCTCACTTTTCATTAGAATTCGCTCCTGTTGGGAGCCGTGTTAGTAATGCTAGCCTTTCCTTCATTGCCCTCAGCTTGCTGGGCCACAGCTGTGAGATGAGTGCCTTTTACCCATACTTCATGAGTACTTCTGCACCAAACCCTGTCGTCCTGCACAACCGAGAGAGGGTCGTCCCAATTCGTGCTCTTTTAACTTTTAAATCCAGGGAACACATCTCTACCCCTGCCCCATTTGTGGCCCTCAGCCTTCAGACGTAGAATAACTCAACGTTCTTTTTCTTTCTCATCCACTGGCAAGTGATCATATTAATGAGGGCCCTCACCAATTCTGGATTACCATCGTCAGCGATGACATTTAGCCCACTTGCGCCGGGCTTCTGCTGTGGGAGAGGAGATGGGCCTTTCTCCGTTAAATGCCAGACAACCATCCCCTGGTCATCTACGTGTGCCCTGGTGCCAGCTGATTAACAAGAGGAGGCTGTTTTGAAGGGACATCCCATTCTCAGAATCTCAAATGATTTCCTTGATTTCCTTACCTTGCTGCAGACCCTAGTGGGGTGGTAGTAGCCTAGTGGGTAAGACAGTCACCTATGAACCAGAAGACCATTGTGTCCCTGAGCAAGGCACTTAACCCTGAGTATCTCCAGGGGGACTGTCCCTGTCACTACTGACTGTAAGTCGCTCTGGATAACAGCGTCTGATTAATGACATTAATGTTAATATAAATACAAGTGACTTACATAATTGCTTTAAAAGTGTTTTTACTTGAAGATCTTTAATGACTCAGCTGTCCGAACATCCAGTGGAAGTTCATTCCACCTAGGAGCCAAGACAGAGTTTCCTAATACCTTGAGAAATGGTATTGTGCCACATGACGTGTTATGTGATGCTTGCGTTTTACAGGAGAAAGTGAAGAGCCCTCACTTTGGATGAGTTGGGAATTTGTCCTCGTACTGACATTGTGTTGGTTTGGAAGCTTATTTAGGATTTGAAAAAGATGACTGTCGGCAGTAACGGCACAAAGCAGAACTAAACCTTTGAAGCATCAAAGGTTTCTTCTGAACATTACACAGGTTTAAAGGGCAAGTAGCAAAATATCTGATTTATACCACAAGCATGAATAACCTCAGGAAATAACTCGGAATTTTGGAGAATGTCAAACCTTGCACATTTAACGTAAAAAAAAATTCTGTCAGCGTTAGTCTCTACATAAAAACACATTTTAAAAAATACTAATAGATAAAATGCAGGTGTTCAATGTCATTCCAAGAATTTATGCAGATGGATTTTAAGAGCATTCTAGATTTTGGCAGGTCTGTTTCTATTGCAGCATGCGAGATTTTATGGAATGGCAAGACGCTTACATTGAGGAGCGACCAGAAACAGTACATGAGGGAATTCTGGGAGGTGTCACATCCAGGTTTTTTGGTTATTAAATAAACTTGTTGTGCACCCAGGAGCATTACCTGAAATGTAATTCACACGAATTCGCAAATCAAATTCAAATTCAAATTCAATTTGTCACAGACATGATATGCAGTGAAATGCTTTTTAACAACTGCTACAGACCACAGTATTGCAAATGTTGCAAGTATACAATGAAAACCAATGTGTAAATATTGCAAGCATAACCAAATATTACACTTTTATGTCTTTAACATAAAATGTGTGGAACAGGTAGGGTGAAGGTGTGCAAATGAGTGAAAGTCAATGTATATATATATCTAAAAAATAAAAAGAGATTTTGTGCAAAGAGTAAAAAGAGTAGAGATTTTGTGCAAAGTGAATTTGTGCAAAGAGTCCAGAGTGATTGAAAGTGAAAGTGCTGGAGTGTATTAGAGTTCTATGAAGTGCTGTGGTTGTTGAGAGCTTGGATAACCTGCGGGACAAAGCTCCTCCTCATTCTCTCTGTGTTGGACTTCAGGGAGCGGAAGCGCCTACCTGATCGCAGCAGAGAGAACAGTCCATTGTTGGGGTGGCTGAGGTCTTTCACTATCTTCCTGGCCCTGGTACAACCCCGTTTGCTGTAGATAGATTGAAGGTCAGGGAGCTTGGTACGGATGATTCGTTCGGCTGATCGAACCACCCTCTGTAGGCTCGCCTGTCCTTCATGGTGCTGTTCCCGAACCAGGTTGAGATGTTTCCCGTCAGGATGTTCTCTATGGTGCAGGAGTAGATGTTCCTGAGCACCTTGGAGGGCAGTCTAGAGTCTCTCAGGCGTCTGAGGTGGTAGAGACGCTGCCGGCCTTTTTCACCATGGTGCTGATGTGACAGGACCATGACAGGTCCTGCGTGATGCAGAGAGTGGCTTTTCGCTGTTTTAACTCTCCTTCCACACCTGTAAATGACGCTGTGATTCCGCACTCTCCTTGGTTGGTGTCTAGTTGAAAGTGAAGTGATTCTCATTGTGATAGACAGCACAGCACACAGTGACACAACAAAACGTGTCCTCTACTTTTAACCATCACCATTAGTGAGCAGTGGGCAGCCATGGCAGGCGCCCGGGGAACAGTGTGTGGGGACGGTGCTTTGCTCACTGGCACCTCAATGGCACCTTGGCGGATCGGGAATCGAATCAGAAATCTTCCGATTACTGGGCAGCTTCCTTAACTGCTAGGCCACCACAGCTTAACTGTCACTGCCACCACTGCCACCAATGTTTAACTCTCCGCGGTGAGTTAAACACGCTGTTGTTCTCCAGCTTCGTCTTTTCATTAGAAATGTGCACCGTGGAGAGGATTACTTGAAGTTGCTTTACGAGGTTCAGCCACAAACGTGTTATTGATGTACAGTATCACACGTTTGTAAGAGACTGTAGCTGCTTTTCCGTCCAAAATTCAATCTGGAACCCGTTTTAGAGAATTACCGTTCTCGTGTGGACAATGCCTCAAAACGCTCTTTTTTAAATTCATGATCTTTATCCCTCTGAAGCTCTGACTTTTTGGGTTTTTTCTGTTTCCACACCCTGCTTTGACTGCCTGACAGCTGGAGTAGCAGAAATAACACGACTTGTGCGCACTTCTCCAGTTGCCTTCTGTCTGCCACTGGAGAGAAGTCGGCAAGCGGAGGGTGACGTTGTGTGTGTGCTGCATGTCAGTGTAAAAGGAAAAAAAATATTTGCATGCTAAACAAATCCCGGCGGTGAATCCTGAGGGAAAAGTGACACCCCTCCCGTGTTTGTGTCATCGCCAGTGCAGGGCAAGCAAGGCAATTTTTATTATTTACTGGGGTGAGCTGAGGCCCTGTGGGAAATTATCCGCAGGCTGAGCCGGAGGAACGTGAGGTTGCCGCACGACATGCGCCGTTACCTTTCACCTTAATGCCAATTCCCAGGTCTCATATAGGAGCTGTTCTCTGGCTTACTTTCGAATGCTTAAGGCTTAGCCGTCACTGAGTGGGCTCAGCCCGTCCTCCCCCCGCGTACCTAAAAGCGTCTGACTCTCACGTCCGTCACCTCAACCCGGAGAGGCAGATGTCCTTCAGAGTCCGATCTCTGCCCTCGCGGTTCACCTCCAGCTAAATGAACCGCCGTCGGAGCACGGCACTTCCTGCGTGGAGCGCCGGTAATTGCTGGCCATCAGAGCGGAGGCGCGCCGCTCACGTCAGCGCAGTCACAAGTTCTTCTGCTCTGTTTATTCCCCTCTGCCAGCTCCCCTCATGTCTTCAGTGGACACTGCAATATGACAATTTGCCATGGTGTGTTTATGACACTGGCCGGGTTTAATGCGCCGTCCTCCTCTGCTACCTTTAAAGGTTTTGGACCCTAGAGAGGCTTCGTTTAGATTAATCCAGTTACATAATTCCACATAACCTTCCTTGTTCATTGCTTTTCTGCAATGTCATGTTAGATTCTTCACTCCAGTGCATGTATAGGTACTAGACTCTGGTATGTTTACTCAAGTTAAAGTAAAAAAAAGGTAAAAACAGTCATCCTGAAACAAAATGTATCCCTTGCAAAGGGACGTCATGTCATGTTAATACAACCCTTTAGGAGCAGAAGCTTGAATGAATTTGGAGTATTAAGCAGAGTGCATGTACATAATGGAGATGCCTCCGTTATACACGCTAACACTTGTGTGTCTTGACATCGGGGTGGTGCATAATATCATGAAATATACTAATAAAAAAGTAGCCTAATGATTGGAAACACCACTCAGATTAAATGAAGATAAAATAACAAGCCTGGTTTAAAAAAATATAAAGAGAAGAAAGTTGATTTTACCAAGTAGGCGGAAAATAAATAGTTTCAATGTTATAAAGGTATCATTATTTTATTTTATTCCAAACAAATTGAATGTAATAAAAAAAAAACAATAAAGAAAAAAATCTTAATTAATCAGTAAAATAGAATTTGTGCTGATCTGAAAAGGAGTTGGAGGAAGTAAATCTCTAGTCCAGTCCTAGGCCTGTTCTACACTTAATGCCTGTATTATATTTCCATTGTGTCTTAAATCTCCGCACTGGCAGCAGGACTTCTAACTTCCATCGTAACCGTCATCACCATAAACAGTCTAAGAGTTACTTCTCGTCTGAGTCCTGCAGTTATAGGTTTGTAGTCGTAAAACTCCCAAAATGCTTTGGGATAGTATGAACCCCCCCAACCCACTACCTTCACATTTAAAATTGACTCCTCTATCATGTGGGTGGCTAATAGCATCATTTCTGCGGTGGGCCGGTTTGCTGTTACCAGTCCGGCTCCCTCCGGGCCCTTCCACACGCAATCTGGTTCCTCGCAGCTTTCATAACCGGACCCTTATTTTCTTTCCTCCCTGGCCCTCAAACTTGTTTTAGATTCTATTTCCTAGGTTTTTTTTTTCTTTATGTGCTCAAACCTCTGCCATTTGTCTCTGGTTTTGTGACTCCTCGGATAAACAGACGTCGCTGTTCTTTATTTGATGTTTACATTCTTTTATTGTCTCCTGTCTCTCCTGACTTACTACCTACTTACTCCTCATTCGATTTCTTTTTGTCTGCCTTCCTTTATTTCTTGCATTGTGCGATTGCATTTTCTGATTGAGTTTCCCTTTCTTGGCAGAAGGAAATATTGCTCTTCTTCTTCGACTTTTAGTGTAAGCCGCATGTAAGGAAGTGTCCACTCCCCTGCACTCGAATGTCCGGCCTGCTTTATGTAACTGTTCCACGCCAGGACCAAGGTGACCCTCTCTGCAGCTGGGATTCTCCTGCTCCTGCTGCCAGTCACATTCTGATCACCCCGTTGAAGCCTTGCTGGAGGGCGGTAGGATGCGCTTCCTGGTCATGAGAGGGCGCGATGTTGACTGTGGAACGTAAACACGGGTCCCGGACCCTCCTGTCACCCTGGGAGGTCCCTCCCACTGACATATGTTTACATTTCCTGCGTTGGTGAGGCAGAGGGCTTCTGGTGCGGAGTCACAGGCAGGGATCTGGGCCAGGACATTCCATATGTGCGTTAACCAAGGGTGATGGTTAAAAGCAGAGGACACATTTCATTGTTTCACTGTGTGCTGTGCTGCAGTGTTTCACAATCTCTTCATTTTCACTTCGTTTGCTAGCTGTATTGGAGAGAACTTCCCAGTCAGTCCTCCATTTTTTTGACACATGGAAGATGAACTTCAATGAAGGTTAATATAGAAAGAGGAGGAGCCTGTATGCATGACTGACACACACCGTGTGACATATCCCCATCCTGTCGATATGTCACACACACTTTTCCTTTATTTCCCTCCGTTCTCTACACTCCTAATACCCAGGGTATGTCAGTGGACATCAGAGACGTGACCACACCCACTACCACACAACAACATGCAGACAATCAGCGTTTTCATGTGTATTATGGTGCATGCGACGTTGCTGTACATGCCATAGCACTATGAAAATGTGCTCAAGAGTGTCAAATGAAGGTTGCTGGCAAGTCATCTTCAGTTTGGACCCGTGTCCAGGAAACTCTGTGGCTCTTCGGGTGTCCATCTCCGGTTAAACAGACTCGTAGAGTTGGTTCCAGAGCTGGAGCGCGAGCCAAAGCCGTACCCCGGGAAGGTGAAGGGCCGTCTTTATCGGCGTCTCCAGGGGGTTGCAGTCATTCACCGAGCAACTCTGTGATTTAATTGTGCTTTCTGGATGACTGGCTTTCTCCTTCATCCCCCTGCTCAGCACTTCCTCCCCGTACTCATACGGACAAAGACGGGCGAGGAAGTGAGTGAGTGATGGAGAGGGAGAGAAAGGGTGGGTGGGGATGGCGAGGGAGGAAGACTGAATGTGCAAAAGACACAGCTGCTGAAAGAATCTCATTGTTTACCTATACATCAAGTGTAACTGGGACGCCATTTTTTTTCTCCTTCTTCTTCTTTTGCTTGATAAAACATCCTGTTCCCTACAGTAATTGCCCACACCACTCGCAAAACCCTGCCCTGTCCTTCGCTACATCTTCCCCGAATGTCTTGCATGATGAATTTGACATTCAATTATCTGTTGCCTGGTGTTCTCAGGGACAGGCCCTTAATTTCGCCTCAATTAAACCCACCCGGTGCTTATTAGCTAGCTTTGGACATGGTGCTAGCATGTGCCGGGGCTATCTCATCTAATTATGCCCCGGCCTTTTTAGCGCTCTATGTTTTCATTCTCGCGGCGTACGCCTGTATTCCCCGCTGCAAGACCCCCACTACCTTTATTATGCAAATGAACAAGTTAAATAGCAACTCAACTTTGTCTTCAAAAGTAATTGCGAATCAATTATGGAGCGATACGGTCTGAATAAATGTGGTTGAGACATTTAAGCGACATTGAAACTTTTAACAAATGCATAGAAACAGATTGAATATTTTTACTGCATGAAAATGCAACAAAGCAAAAATTCTATTAACAAACAGTGAAAATGGAGATGCTGAGGAGCAACTTCCTTCCATTATCTAACAGACATCCCAAAGCCTGCATCCTTTTGGCCAGGCCTAATGGACTTAATTCGATGATGCGGAGAAATGTAGAAATGTAACTGTAATTAATTAGACATTGGAAACTTTCCACTTTCCCTTTTCTCCATTTTCTCTTCTCTAAGCAGGATGTGCGCACTAAGTTCAGTGTTAAGTGCACCGCCGTCCATTTCCTTTGCAACGGGGGAAAAACAGGCAGCCATTTGAAGTTCCCTGTAATTTACTCTGGTCATTAGTGAAGTTGATGGGGCAGAAGTTTTGTCATTTGTTTACAGCTGTGCTAATCTTTTTTGCCATTTCAAATGATGCCGCTCGCTGAAAGTGCATTATGTCTGATGCGCAGATGCATTTGGACCGTCGCTGATATCCTTACAAAGAAGGCGCGTCTGCAGTTAGAGATTTCATTAACATTACATTTAATTTATTTAATTTTTCATTCCTTTGCCAATCGAATAAAGCAGAATATCCATTCATATGGACATTATGGGATGAGCGTCCCGAGATACAGCTGCCTGGGATGAGAATAGGATTTTCCAGAATTTTCCTGGAAAGGGGTGTGACCACCAAGTACTTTATTAAAGAACTTTACTGATTGAAATTGCACACCGGTAGAATTAATTAAGGGCTGGTGCTGGAGATGCAATTATGTAATCATGCACAATTTATTCTTAATAACAGTAATAACTATCGTAATAACAGTATTAACTATATTGATTAACATATACATATGTGTGTGTGTAATAGTTGGTGTTTTAGTTGTTTAGAATTAATGAATTTATCTGTAGATATGAAGGTTAATTTAGGACAGTGTACATCACTGTCGATTTGTTGTGACCATTGTTTTCTCCTGGTAATCAGGGTCAGTTTCCAGTTGAAAATGATCACTCAGGCCTGTCATTCATTTTTTATTACCATTCTTTTAAGCATTATGATGTAAATGGCCTCTTTGCCCTTTATTTGTAGTTTATTCAGTTCAGAGCTGCTCACTCCTGGTTGAGATTAGCATGCTGCTGGTTTGCGCGTACCCAAGGGAGCTCTGAGGCTGCAATGCCTGCCGGAGAGCATCATGCGAGTAATAACTTGGTATTTATCAAAAGTAAAAACCCTCGTGACATTCTTCTGCTGGAGTTCGCTCTGATGGCTGGGCGTGCTACGTGCTAATCGCCAGAGGAGAAGGTGATATGTGGGGTAAATAATTGGTTGAGGGGGGCGTGGAGTAAACATTCATTAACACTGGTTATCATTGATCAAGCCGAGGTGGAGCACGGCTCTTGGGAACCTCGGGGCCACATCTGTGTCTGAGGCTTTTTAAGAGGACATTGCCAGACTTAGACTGTGGCAGGGGAAACGCCTATTTATAGGCCAGCTACGCTCAGAGGAGTTTCCTCATTTTCATCTTTCATGTTAATTTTTTAAAAATGTATTTATTCCTTGTGTACAATTAATCCTTTAATTTTCTTTGTTTTTTGACATGACTTTTTCAAAACCATTATTTTTGCATTTTTACTTTGGGTGGTGGTCATATACCAATATTTAAAACGTTATTTTCGCACGCATGTGTGTGTGTGTGTGTGTGTGTGTGTGTATATATAATAAAACAGGACGAGTTACATAAATGACATTTCAGATCCATCTCGTTTGATGCGTTCAAGGGGACGCTGGGATTTTGAGAGCATAATACCTCTGCCATTGCACTTCAGCAAGTTCCACACTTTGTTGTGGATGAGCCATTTTCCAGCTTTCGAGCAGCAAATAGGAGAGGATTAGGGAAAGGGCACTGGAAAAAAAAAAAAAAAAACTAATGCTGCAGTCGGCGTTGCAGTTCAGGTTACCCGGCGTCCACCAGCATGTCCGTCTGTCTGTGTATACAGGCAGGAGAGAGTGACTGATGACCCAGGCCAGCTGTCACCTAGGCTAATGGAGGCCGCCTCAGATTGGCAGGTGCCTGTGCGCACGTCAGACTGGCTGATGGACGGGGCGAGCTTGCTTACCACGCTGACGGGTGGCACAGCTCGAACCAAGACCACCATGTTATGCACAGATGAGGAGGGCACCGTAGCCGGTTTGCCCGTCGGGGTATGAATAATTTAGAGAAAATCATTCCACCCTGCAATGAAAACTGGCATTGACTCAAGAGTCTTGAATAGATTAAGTGTCCTGTCTTCTGTTGTCTTGTCTGTCCAGTAATGTCACATGAGCAGGATACTGTACACCATCGCAGTCTTTTCACATCTGAATACTCCAGTTTTAAGTAATAGGACTGCATGATGTAGGAATTATTAGTACCTTATAAATTATATAGTGCAATTTATGATAAAACTACCAGGTTGTGTGTCTGTTATCAATCAGAATCTGGCAACATGTCTCATAACCCAGATCATAGTTTTTACCGCCTGTATTCATTTGTTGTGTAATGTGTGAATGACCTTCTTCTAGATTTCCATGCTTCTGTTTATCATTTATATGTTGTCAGAGGGTTTGGATGCAGCACAAAAACTAATGAAGGATTCTAATAAAGTCATTTAAGACCATGGATTATTTTATCTGAATTTCCTTATGAAAGTGTGCTGATGTCCAGCGATGTAAAGTATGATTATGGGTATGGGTTGTTGTGTATTTTAAGAACTGCCCAGATATGCCCCAGTGCCCCACATCTCTCATCCCTTGAAAGTTATTCTTCCTCTGCCTCAGGCCTAAAGCTCTAAGGTGCTAGAGGATTATGGTGACCTCCCCAGATGTCACCGTGTCTGAAGAAAGGGACCGTTGATGTCTCTCTGAGTCAGGCACCTTGACAGAATGATGGTCGAGCAGGGGGGGTGCCATACGGGGAGGCGGCCATGTCTGTTTTAATTCACTTTCGTCCTCTCCACGTGGCCTTCTGCCACAAGCAGACCTGCGTTGACATCCCATATTTTGAGTGAGAGGCCGCAGTAATAGGACACGGGCCCAGGAATGAGATGCCGTAATGTTGGTTGAGGAGGAGACCTGTAACCTAAGAATAAAGGACAAACGAGAAACTCATCTTAATTCCTAGACTCAGTGATAGTGAGTCAATGTCTTACTCATATCTAACAGTTGTGACAATTTTGTGGCAATTTAAGTTCAATTAAAGCAAGACCAACATAAAGGGGGTGTGACTCTCACTTGTCACAGTTCAGTTATGATTCTGACAGATTCGACCACAAATAATTTAATTATGTTTCCAATTGATACAAAGTCCCGGATTTTTCCCGGATTTATCCAATTGATACAAAGTCCCATTCTTTAACAGCTTCTTTTAACATTATATACAAAATTTTAACATGCAAATATTGTTTTGAATTCAATAGAAAATGTTCTGACAATTCCTTAGGTTTGCCACTGGAATTCAGGAACAGAGTTAGGTGGACAAAAGTGTGATGATGTATGTTAAATAACACTGTTAAAAATGTTAAGATAAGATAAGTGAAAGTGAAGTGGTTGTGATACACTGCAGCACAGCACACGGTGACACAACAAAATGTGTCCTCGTTGGTGAACAGTGGGCAGATATGACAGGTGCCCGGGGAGAAGTTTGTGGGGACGGTGCTTTGATCAATGGGACCTCAGTGCCACCTTGGCAGCTCGGGATTCGAACCGGCAACCGTCTGATTAGGGGGCCACTTCCTTAACCACGAGGCCACCACTGCCCCAGATAACATAAATAAGATAAGATATTTATTAGTCCCACAAGTGGGAAATTTTCACGGCAGAAAGTGAACAGTACAAACAATAGCAAAGACAATACGGCGACTGTATAATATAAAATGTTCAATATACATATACTCTTTAATATAGTGTTGGATGCCATGAGCCATTTTGACTTTGCTCAGTTGTTTGTAAGGTTGAAATCTGGTGATATTTTTCATACTCATGAACCCATCAGTGACACACATGAAATGTGATGGAGGCGTCATCATGATCAACTTGGAAGATAAAATAGGATAAAATCCCTTTGTTCACCTGCCTGTATGCCTTTAAACTGAAATTAAGCTTGGAAGAGTGTAAACGTTGAGCAACTTCTCCATGTCCCTTGGACGGCCTCCCCAGTGACACAGTGCCCTCGGTGAGGGCAGAAAGGCCTTGACTCTGCTTGTTAACAAGGCATAGCATTTCTCCGGGCCAGAGTTCCCCACCCGCCGACCTGCCTCGTGCTGAGCCACGGGCCTCGTTCACCCGGATAAACAAGCTCGTAATGAAGCCGCCTTCCGCGTGCCGTTATTTTTTACAAGGCCCCGATTTAGTGGCCCTGGCTCACGGCCAGATCCTGGTCGACGGTGCAAGTCCCTGATGACTGCCGCCCACCGTTGCAGAGCATACCCCTGATGGGCCTGATGCTCTACATAAATCATCCATCAGGTGGGATGAGCTGGTGTCGTCCCCGGGGCTCACGTCACATGGACATTAGAGGAGAAATCAGGATGCCGTGACAACTGGGAATAAAAGATGCCAACCATGCCTTAGGTGTTCATCGAGTTGTGCAACTCTGTCTGGTGAACTTCTACAGTGGCCATTGTCACAAGGCGGTTAATTCCAAATCAAAGACTGCTTCAAATGTTGTCCGGAAATATTTCAGCTTCCTTTCAGGTCCATTAAGAATCTACCAATGTCTCCAAATTAATAATTCATTGTTTCATTTAAAAACACCAAGAGGATGCAGAGCCCAGTTTAAGCCAATGTAGGCCACACACACCAAAACTAAATTGTAACGAAAAATCTTGAAAATGTATGAAAAATATTATTTCGTTTTTGCAGTGACGCATCTGGCCCCTGAATGGAGGCACACCTTCAACATGAAAAAGAACCTGAACAAGAATGTTTTCACCTGTTATGGATTTTAAAGCAGGAATTCAGGTAATTGATGAGGGGATGGATTTGATTTGATCCTTTGATAGGTCATTGTTTGCCAGCAAAGAGTTAAACTTACAGGTCACTTGCAGGAAGTAAAAGTTATTTACAGCTATAACAGTTTGTAATAGGGTTTGGTTCAGGGTTTAATTATTGGATTTCAAGAGGCTTTCTATGTGACTTATTTTCCTATTTTCCTATCTTCCTATGTGATTACATGGGATTTATTTGTCCAAATAAAGTCATTCCAAAGTAGTACCTTTTCAGCAGTTCATTGAATGTAATAAATTCCTCTGTCCTCGTCATTTTCACTTCTATAAACTGCTGATGAATGTTAATGTCAGGCAAACATCCAAGCCTTATCTGTGTATTTTCTCATCTGTCTGCATATTACAGCTTCTGTGGGTCAGTGCTGAGCCAAACCAGCCTTCATTAAAAGCACTGCAACAGCCCCGGCTCATTAGGCTTAACGAGCGGCTATAACTCATCCTCAACGACCGGCGAGCCCCTCAATCCGGTGCAACAGGGTTCATTTCTGCGTTGCCCACAGAGCGCACAGCGGCCGGGCTCCAGGGAGGGGCAGGGAAGGCCAATTTTTGGTGGGATGATTAAGCAGACTCGGGCTTCTGAACTCGCCGCTTTATTTGCGCCACGCCTACTAGATCTGCATTTAGCCGCCCAGACTGGAGCAGACGTGCCAGCGGAGCTGCTCGGATTCCGCTTTCACAGAACCTGGGGTCGGCAGAGGCCAGACGCCAAGCTGTACCCCGGCTTGAAGGAAAACAGACGTGCCCGCACCTAACCGCACATTAAAGTGTCACTACGCTCAGCGCAGCTGACTTAGCTGACTTATTTGTACGTGGGAGTGCCGGTCGAGTCCGGTTATTTATGTCCGCGTGCGAGTGCGCATGTGAGTATTGTGTTGAAGCGCATGCAGCATAGTCGTGATGGCATCTTCCCAGGCTCGCTCTTTGCCCACATTGCAGTGGCAAAGGCAGCAACTGCTGTTGCCGAGAGACGACTCCCAAGCAAACAGAAGGAAAGGTGTCATTGATCACGGGGAGATGTCACCGTAGCCCTGCATGCACGACAGAGAGCAGTGTTGCCGTGTCACAGCGAATGCACCCGTCCCACATTTATCAGCGTGAAAACAGACATTACTCACCGAGGTCTGTGGACTTGTGTCCCTCTCGACTCTGCCTACAGGCTATTTTGCTTTTCTGTTTTGTCATGAAATCGTGCACCTCAGTAAAAAGGTGATTAGATCATTCCTTGTTGTCTGCTAGGATACCAGGATGTTGGGCTTGCTTGCTGGTGTAAGTCAGGGCGTCTGCAGGATCTGTAAAATATACCTGCACTTGTTAATGCATCAATTGAGCTCATATCATTTTAGATCAAAATGTTTCGTATTCATGTATGTATTTATGTAAATCCTGATGATGCCTTTGACCATACACTAGTGAACAAGCCCTACGTTTAGGATGTGGTGTTATGCTTAGCCCCAGTTGGACAATACAGCCTGACAGCGTCACTGCTGGCATTTGAGTTGAAAATTTTGGTGTGTTCTTTGCTTATTGACTCAGTGTTGATACTTGGGTTCAATCACAAGCAACCCAATGCTATAGTTCAATCCAAATGTGACTCAAAAACGTTAAGTTTATAGGAGTTCCCCTTTAAAAGGCTGAAAAGGACCTTTGTCATTTAATTAAATTCATAAGGAGACAGTCAATTTGAAAAGGAAAGGAAGACGGAAGCCGGTTAAAAGAACAAAGGGCGGTTGTCCCTCTCCACAAAACAGACAGATAATTTGCTGCTCTCAGGACCCTCAACGTGGTTCCAGGAGAGCCTGGCCAATTCAAAATGGTTCCTCATATCTAACCAATCCACACTGGGATGCGATTTATAATTGTTCTGCTAATTCGTCAAGATGTTGTAAGTTGCAAGTCAAGCAATTTTTTTTAGGAAGAGCACTCATTAGTTTTAATGAACTCCGGCATTGTGTCAGAAACAGAAAAGCAATTTGGTGCTGCTTAATCAGGTTCATCAAGGCGCCAAAGATCCTCCCCCCCCATCTCCTGCTGTTTAATCAGGAAGGGAGGAGGGATGAATAAGCCGTTCTGATATCATAATCACTTGATTCAATTAAAGATGAAAGGCCCTGCAAAAACACTCTTACGATTAACTAAGCTTAGTCTCGCATAATTTGAGTGGACACGTTGACAAATGCCGAGAAATTTTGTTGCCTTGGAAACAGGCTAATTTTAATAGAATTTTTAAGGGACCGAGACAGAGATTTGCAGACTGATAGTTGGGAATGCAGAATAAGGCGAGTTCTGAGGGGACTTACACTCAACTTCTTTGTTTGCTCCATGCAGTCGCAGTCTGTCTCCTTGAGTTCATCTCTCTCTCAGATTTTGCTGTTCTCAAAAGACATTTAGCATACACCACCGATTCTCCGGAAGCCTGGTGGCGTCTGAAGGCCGGAGTTCTGAGAAAGACTTGCTGACATCGGCCTGTCAGTTATTTTTAGCCCAACTATACCATCTCAGGAGGCAAACACTGCACTTTTTTGAGAACATAAGGTACCACTTGCATCTGCTTGTGTTGTTGGTTAGTCTGTCTCAAGGTTCAGTCATCCTCTGGTTGTAATGTTATGCAGGCCGCTTCACACTTGTAATGGATCTTGTGTGCCAAGTGAACTCTGGTCACCAGGGATTCCAGTCAAGGTAGGTAACTAAGCAGGTAAAACTGGTTGGAGAGAATTCAATCAATAGTGTTGGTCAGCTGTGTTTCATTTGATAGTTTAGGTTGGATGAGTGGTTGCTAAAGAAATTGAAGGTTGGTCTTTTTGGTTAATTTGGACGTGTTATATTGATTGGCTAGATTTGGCTAGATTGAAATGGTATTTTGTGACAATTACAGTCTTTCTGTCAGGACAGCCTTTTAAGGTATCCAGATTGCTGGTGACCAAGGATTCATTCTTGCTATAGCATTTAGCCATGAACTAAAATCTTATCTAGATGTTATCACATCTGGTTGTCCTTATAAGGGTGTTACATTTCCTTAAATGTCATTTCTTCTTCAACAAAATATGTTCTTGGTCTTTACAACTCAATCTCAACACAACACAACCATCCTGAAAAATTCATCAGGCTGTGTGTTGGCTCAATGAATCTTGAACCATTGTGTCCCTGAACAAGTCCCTTAACCCCGAGTGTCTCTAGGGGTCTCCCTGTAACTACTGTTATCATTTTAATACTTATCCTCTTCATGATAAAAGTGTTTCATGATAAAAGTGTGTTTTTGAATAAATTGTGAAATGTCACTTGTTATGTTTATCCACTATTATGTTCAGTCTTTCCATTAAGTGTATTTATTAGGGACTGTACTGTTTTCTGTACTGGCAATAGTCGGAAATGTTTTTGGCAAGGCTTCTGATTCTTCAAGGGAAATTGGCATATCCCAGTTGAATAATCCGATTGCTTTCCAACAACTAATTGGGCACTTAGAGTTTAGATTAAGCAGCATGTAGATCTCCTAAAGAGACTCCAATGCCTTCCACCCATTTTATGAGGGTCTTCGTTCCTAAATGTACATCTGAATTTGCCCCCCCCCCCCCCCCCCCCTCTCTCTCTCTCTCGCTCTCTCTCTGTGTCTTCAGTGTGGTTGTGCATGGGGGCTTTTGTCAACCGAGCTGTCCAGCATGGCTATTTGTCAAACCGGAGCATATTATAATAGCCAACTCCTGCTGTCCTGCACCGGCACACACACATGACACACACTGCTGTAACAATACTGTCTTGTCCTGCGAAATCCCTTCAGTGAATTACAGGATAGATGAGGCCCAGGACTGTGCGTACGCCCGTTTTTATCTCTGTAACACACACCCAAACACATCCCCTACTCTGCTTGAGAGCAATAACTAATATAGCTATAACCAATACTCAATATATTTAATTCTAAACACTATACTATACACACACACACACACACACACACACACACATAATGACAAGTAAATGTATGGCATTGTTTTAAAAGTGGCACTAGGCATAGAACAATTTGAGAAACATGGGGCTTTTTTGCTATTCCAACGTCGCCAACATCACCAGGAATTACACAAATAACAAATGATTTACAAGTAAAACTACTTGGTAGTTATACGTACCTTGAAGAAGTGAAACCAGCTAACCAGCTAGCTAACTAGCTAATTATTTCTGTCCCCAGAACACGATGGTTAACCTCTGATGTTGCCCTAGCAGACTAAATCTGTGCTTAGCTTTCAAAACAGTGCTCATTTTCGTACTGGGTTACAGCTAGTTTTAGTTTAGTAGAAGAGTCTGGCTGCTGAACTGGCCTCACTGTATTCCAGACTCTTCACCAACTGATAAAATGTGTTGATGAAACGAAAGCTATGACATGATTAGAATGTGCGTTTATGGGATAATAACATTCTTCACATTCTGGTTTTTGGTTACATTTTTTTCACATTATTGGCCCCTTTCTTGACTTTTACCCACAGTCATAACATATTTTATTGCAATTTCTAATATGGAAGCCAAATTGAGGGATGACCGTGTTCACCCCACAACTCGTGAGTTGTCAGTAGGGCCCAGCGAAATGTGTAGCCGCCACGGGGGATTAACGTCAGGAGCCCGCAGTATCTGAGTAACGCTACCAAACCCAGTGTGTGGTCCCTGGCTTCGGATCGTTAGGAAGCGGCAGATAAGTGCTGGTGTAATCGGACTTAATTAGCCCCCGGACAGGATGCCGGCCATTCACTTAGAGGACATCTCGCATCCAAAAGGAAGCACAAATCAAGGGGCGGTGGTGGCGGTGCACTGAGTGGCCGAAAATCTCCGAGAAATTTCCTGCGACGAGACGATTCGGGGGGCGGGGCTCTAGAGAAGGATATCTCCCCTGATGGGCGTTATTTCATTATCTGGATCCGACAGAAACACTCAAAACAACTAATGCAGGAAGAAGTTTCAGTCGCCATTCACATTAAAATATTATTCTTGCTCAGTTCATTTCCAACATGAAATCAATGTTTATGTTGATGTTGATTTTAATATATATACGTGTGTGTGTATAAAACTGTATATATTTAGTTTTATTAATTCCATATTTGGTTTGCTACATAGGTAACGATAACAATATGTTTCTTATATGCTTGCTTTATAATAGGATCATGTAGACAGATATGTTTTTGATATGAGATTCTGAATTGTTTTATCTTGCCTGAAGTGTGGTGGCGTGATAACCAGAGCTTTGCTGCATGTCACGACTATGACACACACTCACACATTGTGTGCCTTTGCAGCCATGCATGAACATAAATTTAAATAATAATAATCTTCAGTTGTGATGAATCTGAAAAAGCACGGCACCGTGAAATGTTGCCACGCATCTGAGTTTATTTAATCACTTCTTAAAGAGGCATCCATCATGTCGCTCCTTATTATTTCTGTGCCGTTCACAGACTGTGGTTGTATATATTATGTACACTTGGTTTTGTCAGGAGCTTTCGATCTGCTGGACTTGAGTTGTGTGTTAAACCTGTTGTGTGTTTATGTGTCCGTGTTGTGTGATACCTGTCTAGATAGATGGACAGATTTATTGTGCTTATGAAGGTAAGCATGGGAAGGTGAAAGTTCATGTTAGGATCAAGCCAGACTCTGTGAAAGATGAACTTTCTATTGATCCTCTTTGACCTTGGAGACGTAAACTGGGGATTAAACGCAGAGTGAAAATGCACTTGATTGAACGACACTCTACTCATTAAGAATCTTAATGGAGAGAGTTAGATGGAAAAAGTAAAGGAGGGTGGGACAGAGAAAGTTTGCTACAAATGACAAATCTTCAAATTGCTTTTGGCTACTTAGGTGTTGGTTAAGATAGGTTAAAGGTTAGATAATTAGTAATTTGTGATAACCATTAGTCTGTTGTCAAAATTCTCAGATACTAATCGATACAAAAATTCTGTATCGATTTTGATGTCAAGTACAGCAATTTTCAACTGTCATTGCAGTGGTCTGCCCCTCCCACGGCTACCTGGAGCATCCAAGTTTACAAGAGAGACACTATTTTAACATGGCAGCGGGCGAAAGCAGCACCAGGGTTCATTCTAAATCACCACGCTTGCTAGAAAATGTAGAAAGCGGGAGGAGCACTGTCCGGATATCAGATCAGAAAGTGAAAGTGATTGTCATTGTGAAACACTGCAGCACAGCACTCTGCTTTTAACCATCACCCTTGGTGAGCAGTGGGCAGCCATGACACAGCCGGGGAGCCTGGGGAGCAGTGTGTGGGGACGGTGCTTTTCCTCAGTGGCACCTTGGTTGATCAGGAATCAAACTGGCAACCTTCTGATTGCAGGGCTGCTTCCTTAACCGCTAGGCCACCACTGCCCCATTGTCACTATCAAAGCAAGCAGCAAGACAAATTTAGCAAAACATCTGAAAGACCATCCCTTCAAATTATATGTGGAGTTTCGAAGAGGGGAGTAAAGCTGTTGTTCAAATGTAATAGGAATCATTTAATTGCCTCTGTCAAGCAATACAGTCGAAGTAAGTTAACCATAAGAATGGCTGTGTCTTTGCTTCTCTCCACATTTTACATGTAATTGCTCAATGCACATTGATATATATATGTTTTTTGCGTCATGTTTTTTTTTTGCTTAACTCAAAAACATAAAATATTACTTATTACTCATTTATTTATGTAGCCATGAATTGATTAATTCATTCATTTTGATCTACGCTTCAATTATTTATTTATTTATTTATTACTTGATTTAAATCTGTACCGAGAAATCTGCCCAAGTCGAAGGGATTTCTTTCACCTGCGGTATTTGCTGACTGCTCCCTTCTTTACCTCGTGACAACATCTTTGAGCATTTTTTTCATCAGTCTACATTATGTGTGCGCACACTGACTGGCATTCTGCCACAAGTCTGGCCAGCAGACAGCTGGTGCCCAAATTCACAACATTGCCTCCCTCTTTCAGTTGGCACGGCCCCTCAACCAGATCAGCATGGCATCCAGCACCCATTTTACAGCCACCAAATAAGTGTTCTCCTCTCGCTCTTCACTGATACACACACTCCTCAAGCAGCAATTGCACTCATTAGTATGTAGTTTATTCATTACAGCATGTACTGTGACAATAAGGACAGTGGCCACAATAAATATATCACAATGATCATTTTATTACCACTTTAAAAAATTATAATAACAATGCTAAAAACATATGTTTTCATTTATGGTAAGATTATAGTTAATTAAAGAAAATATATAAAAATATACAACAGCAAATAGTAATACAAATAATAAAAACAATATAATTAACAACAACTATAATATACTTATTCATTATTATTGCTGCTATTTTTCTTATTATTATTGTATAAATAGTAAAAGCTGCAGTAGTAGTAGTAGTAAAATAAGTAGTGGTGGTGTTAATTGTTCTTATAATTAATTGTAATCCTCCTAAAACCTGCTGTACAGCATTTCAGATGGGTATAGGCTGTAGCAGTAATACTACTAGTAGTAATAGTAGTATTAGTATTACTACGGGCTGTAGTATAACTATTATTAGTAGTACTAGTATTAGTAGTGATGGTGATGTTCATTGTGATCCTCACAGAAATCTGCTGTTACATCATTTTTACAGCATTTCAGATGGATACAAGCTGTAGTATAACCATTATTAGTAGTACTAGTACTATGATTAGTAGTGATATTGATGTTCATTGTGATCCTCCCAGAAACCTGCTGTTACAGCGTTTCAGATGGATACGGACTGTAGTGTAACTATTATTAGTAAAACTCGTACTAGTATTAGTAGTGATGGTGATGTTCATTGTGATCCTCCCAGAAACCTACTGTTACAGCGTTTCAGATGGATACGGACTGTAGTGTAACTATTATTAGTAAAACTCGTACTAGTATTAGTAGTGATGGTGATGTTCATTGTGATCCTCCCAGAAACCTGCTGTTACAGCGTTTCAGATGGATACGGACTGTAGTGTAACTATTATTAGTAAAACTCGTACTAGTATTAGTAGTGATATTGATGTTCATTGTGATCCTCCCAGAAACCTGCTGTTACAGCGTTTCAGATGGATACGGACTGTAGTGTAACTATTATTAGTAAAACTCGTACTAGTATTAGTAGTGATGGTGATGTTCATTGTGATCCTCCCAGAAACCTACTGTTACAGTGTTTCAGATGGATACGGACTGTAGTGTAACTATTATTAGTTGTACTTGTACTATGATTAGTAGTGATATTGATGTTCATTGTGATCCTCCCAGAAACCTGCTGTTACAGCATTTCAGATGGATACGGGCTGTAGTGTAACTATTATTAGTAGTACTAGTACTAGTATTAGTAGTGATGGTGATGTTACAGTGTTTCAGATGGATACCGGCTGTAGTGTATCTATTATTAGTACGAGTATTGTCAGGATTGCCTAAAACTGGGCTCCACACCTGACTCCAATCCTGACGCCCCATAAATGCCGGAAGTTTCCGCCCCTTCTAGGTCTCCGGCATTTTCGTGAACTCAGACATGAGCTTGACTTCAGTGGGTGAATGTATGTGTTTTCAGTTCTGGCAATCGCCACATGCCTGCGGGCAAGTTTACGTTCGTTATTGTAGTTAAATTGTTTTTGGCCATCGCGCCGCTGTTTATTTGTAATTATTGTTTATTTGTTAATAAAACCCCCTTCACAACATGTCAAACCTCTGCGCTTCCTTCCCCCGTAAGCCCGTAGTCGTGACAAGTATTAGTAGTGATGGTGATGTTCATTGTGATCCTCCCAGAAACCTGCTGTTACAGAGTTTCAGATGGGTGCAAGCTGGAGCGTGGACCAGTCCTGTCCTCTAGTGGTGGATTTTTTCACTTCACTTCTGTCATCTTGTGGAGGCAGGTGGCCATTTAAGTGTGGGGTTTCTGTTCTGTGGTCCTTCCAGCTTGGCGTGTTTTCAGGTAAGAGGTTTGTGTCTACATTTACAAGCATTAAGAATGTTCCAGATGGCTGGGCATTGCTTCCTTCTCATCAGCCTCAAAAAATTCAGAATGGAAATAATGTTGGAAAAACAGCTGCCTTATGACCTTTCACAACACAGCATCAGTGGCAAATGTAGCACAGGCCACTACTTATTTTACTACTACTACATCTGTCAATATCACTCAGTTTTTTCACTTTAATACTATTTAACACTGTCATCCACCCTGACGGGTGCCACCGCAACCCGATAATCAAGTTTATACACATCACCTCTCACATTACATTTCAAGGAGATGTTATCACAATGTGCTATATAAGATGTAGTGCATTTCAAGTTCACTGCATATTTGTCTAATAGTCTCCATGGAGACCTTGGTAGTGGGCATGTTTCTGTGATGTCTTCATCAGAGGTCACGTTTGTTATTACTACTGACAGAACTACTGATAGGAATGTAGAGAACAGAGAAGCATGTACAGTATTTATCAAGCTTTATCCAGAACACCTTACAATCAGTAGTGACAGGGACAGTCCCCATGGAGACATTCAAGGTTAAGTGTCTTGTTCAGGGACACAATGGTAGTAAATGGGGTTTGAACCTGTGACCTTGTGCTCTTCTGGATCAGATTTCCCTACCAGCCTAGAGAAATAGGACTAGACAAACTGTTAAAGAAAGGAGATGGGCACTTTTTAAGGAATGACGTCAATGAACTTTAAAATACTGTAAGATAAGACATCCTTTATTAGTCCCACAAGGGGTGACTTTACATAGTCTCGGCAGAAAGTATACAGTACAAGATGAGATTAGAAAAAAAATAAACAGCATACAAAAAAAAAGTTCACCATACAAATGAGTGTATGACTGAATAAGGATGAGTGTATTAAAAATGTAGGTTTATATATATAAATATATTTATGTACATCTGTATACATAGAATATGTTTATGTGTACATATATAAGGTTTTATATATATATATATATATGTGTGTGTGTGTGTGTGTGTGTGTGTGTGTGTGTGTGTGTGTTACTTGCGTGCGTGCGTGCGTGCATGCGTGCGTGTCTGTGTGTGTGTATTGGAAACGGTCTACTGGATGTGTGTGTTAGTCTATGCATGTGTGGTCAGCTGATGTAGAGCCTGACAGCGGTTGGAAGGAGACTGAAGGAGCTCCTCAGTGCTGTCAGGGTCTCCTGCATGGGGTGGGAGATGTTGTCCAACAGGGATGACCATAGTATTTCAAGCAGCATCTGCAGCATCACATGTGGTTGCTGTTGTTAGATATTAAGAAGAGGGACTTTCTTCATAATGTTTCCAGACCATTCTGATATCTCACACACAATCAATCTGCTGTTACAATGCAACAAACATTTCCTAGCCAAGTATCTGGGCATCAGTCTTGGTGGGCAGGGGGCTTGTGAATGATCTTCGTAACCTTTGGAAACGTCAGGCTGGCAGAACTATAATTCAGCATGATGAACACAACATTGCTGGAGATGGATGGCGGCAGAGTGGCTCTCATTCACCACGCTCAGCCATCCCTGGTGTTTAGTACGTGACATGGAGTCGGCATCAGCAGAAAAGCGTAGTTTATGCTCGGTTCATGAAACATCAGCTAATCACTGTTTATAGTTAATTCCTGAGTTGATGAACTGCTAGAATCTTATTAGTAAAGTTGATACAGAAATTCCAACTGTGGTCTGTAAAGGTCATGCAGTTACCAGCAGGATCCACAAGATGGCGGTGTTAACTGGGAATTGTGCAGCTCCTTTACTTTACTGTTGAGTCAACGTGGGCGGGGAGAACTATTGGAGATGTTAAATAACTGGATCTCCACAAGGCCATTTAAGGCATTTAAGGGTCTATGGCAAACCAAACCAGGCCCAGCTCCAGAACGTGCTGCTTGAAGGATTTTCATTTGTGTGTAATACAGTTGGTTTGACAATTCCTTATCTGGTTCATTTGCAGTAGTTTGTAGATGGCCCCTTAGTCCTTTTCCACTTTTAACATGCAGTTTAGTGCAGATTCATTAATAATCAGCCATTTTCACGTTTGGTTACGGCCCTGGATGTGGTGTAAAATTGCATCGTGTCATTCGGACCCGTTTTGTTACCTCCATAATCCCCCTTGTAAACACACCTACAGCTCTAGATGCTTCTTCTCATGATGGACATTCATCATCTCCAGTCTGTATGTTCTTAGCAACGTATATTATGGGAGTCATTGCTTTTGCTGGGCCGGAGAAAGGGATGCTTCCCTCCGTGTAATCCGTAGTCTTGCAACTATATTTCTAGGATTATTTCCTTTGATTTCGGGGATTTCTAGGATTATTTCCTTTGAGCAGGGAGGGCAGCTGTGTGGTCACATCATGTTACACGAATCTGGGTTTACACCTTCTGCACATCCACTGCATTCTTGGTAAGATTTAATTAAATTCCTCGTGGTAATCTGTCCCACTGTCCCTCTTTTTTTGTTCCATCCGGTCCCCCGGCTCATCCCATACTCGCCTCCACATTTTGCAGCATTTACCAGACGCCCTTATCCAGAGTGACTTACAATCAGTAGTTACAGGGACAGTCCCCCCCTGGAGCAACTTAGGGTTAAGTGTCTTGCTCAGGGACACAATGGTAGTAAGTGGGATTTGAACCCGGGTCTTCTGGTTCATAGGCGAGTGTGTTACCCACTAGGCTACTTCCACCCCAGATAATAAATAGTTGAAATTCACACATGATCCGGGTTATGGTGAGCCATCACATGGCCCAGAAATGATGACATTATACTTGAATTCAGACTTTTCTCAATTTTATTTATCAGAATGTCTTTATTTTAAACCAGTGTGATAATGTCAAAAAGCGAATATATGTTTTGTATTCATTTAATTGCAAGAATAGTAGAAGCAGATTCTTTTTTCACTCTTAGTAAGTAAGGATGCTACAGCTGGCCCTGGAAATGGTTCTAATAGAGGATCCTGTAAATTGTGGCTGGTTCTTCTCTCAATGTTTTGTGCGCATAGGCAAAAATTTAAATTGTTATTTGTAATTCCATTCAGGCACAAATGCATGGAACCACACACTCACACACACACATACACATGCTGATTTAGCACAGCAGTCGAGACCAGCTCTGATCTTGTTGTGCTGTCTGAAGTCTGATTTTGGGAATTATGGGTATCTCTGAAACAGCGGCTCATCCAATCCAGTGAAATCTTGACACACACGTGTACACGAGTGTCTTTTCACCCCCCCCCCCCCCCCCCCCCCCCCCCAAACGCAGCAAATGACCTCCCTCTTTGTACGGGATTGGCGATGCGGCCTGTATCTTCGAGTGGATTAGTCTTTTTAAGTGGAGTGGAAGGGAGGCAGAAAAAAAGAAACGTAATGAATTGGAGTCAAATCCGCTTCCGCCGTTGATGTTTAATCCCTCGTGTGCAGCGTGGCGGAGAGGGACAGAGACGAAGAGATGCTCCCAGGATTATAATTTCTTTTATCTCACTGAACCTGTCAACAAGTTTGTATTTATTTATTTATTTATTTATTTATTTATTTATTTATTTATTTATTTATTTATTTATGCTTGCTCCAGAAATGTTTCTTATTTTTTTAACTGACAACTCTCCAGAGTTGTAAAGAATTTTTCAGAATATTAAAAGTACGTTATGAGAAAGCTTGACCTTGCATTAATAATTTTTAAAATAATGAAAGAGATTTCAACTGCAGTAGGTCTATATCTAAAGTAATTGCATTTCAATGCAAAAAACAAGTTTAATTTTAAACCAGTATTTTAAATGGCAAACACTGGGTGTAAATTGGACATAAATCATTTTGCATCATTTAATAAAAAATTAGAATGTTGTTAATTTTGTGTTAAGGTGTTGTTGTTCAGGATGCCATTCATTTTATTTCACGGTACAAATATGAATGAATGCACAAGACCAGCTTACATACACACACACACACTCAGTCAGAGCCAGATGGTGTGAAAGGACCTGTAATCTGTGTGTCACTCTGCCTGGTGCGCCCTCAACTGGGATTACGTACTGGTCCAATCCCCCATGTCCACCCACGCCACTCTGTCTGCCCCAGGACGGCAGTGACTGGCAGCTCGGCAATTTTTTGTCAGTAGTCGCTGCTCCGTTTGTCCCCTTCGTCAGGTAAGGGAGAGTGGTGGGGGTGATGATGGTGGAAAAGGGATGACTTTAATTTTGTATCCGTATGTGTGTGTACATTATAAAATGCATGTATATTAATCATTTATGATCTGAAGATTATTAAATGAACAGTCAGCGGTGAACAGTCAGCGGTGATTTTTTTTTTTTTTTTAACGAACAGATTTTTGTTGTAAATAATGTGTTCATGTGTTGGTCCAGTGCTTACGTGAGGTTTTTTTTGTAGATGTACAGATGTGCGGTGTCCAGGGTCCTACTAAGAGGGTATTTGTATGCTTTACGAGGATGGAACTGGCACGGCCATTAGTATTCTTCGCTGTGGTGACGTTCTTCTCACTCCCGTTGTATGCCAGGTGTGTGCTTCCTCTGCGTGGTGGACGTAGTGCCGGTGAAGAACGAGGATGGGGTCGTGATCATGTTCATCCTCAACTTTGAGGTCATGTCTGACGACAAACTGCTGAACCCCCAGGACCACAACCACAAGCTGTCCAGGCCCTGGCTCTCCTCACGTAAGAGCACTTTATCTCTGGCATCTCTAAGGTGCATTTGTAATAAAGGAGTGGATTAATAATGCCCCGCCCATCTCTCTCGTCCCGTGTCCCGGTCTCAGGCCACTCGCGGGGGATCAGGCTGCGACTGCCACTCCTGCGCTCTCGCAGTAACAGCAAACATTCCCTGCACGAGGACCCAGAGACAGGGCGGGTCCATCTGCCGGCAACCCCTCCCACGGCTCCCCGGGCGGGTAGTCGGGAGTCCCTGTCCCTGGGAGAGCTGCTGCCCCTCTCAGAGCGTCCTGAGTCCCAGCAGCAGGAGCCGCCGTCCTCCCAGTGGCCCAACGACCAGCGCAATCTGTTGGGAGGCAAGTCGTCCTCGACCCCGCCCGTCCAGCAGTCGTCCTCGTCGCTGCCTCTGGGCCAGTCGTCGCCGCACCTGCAGCGCCTGAACCCCGACGCCTCCCCGTCCAACTGCAGCCTGACCCACAGCCGCTCGCGGGAGAGCTTCCACAGCATGCGGCGCGCCTCGTCCGTGGACGACATCGAGGCCATGCGGCCCGACTGGGACGGGAAGTACCGCACCCGGCCCAGCAGCAGCAGCATGGGTCAGCGTCTGCGGAATCCTCACTTCTAAACCTGGTTTTCTAACAATTCCAGCCTGGAGCGTTTTTCTAGTTGGACAACATTTCTACTGTAGATTCTCAAATTGATAAAAGCCCTTGGTCTCTCCTGCTATGACATTAATGTTCCATTAATGATAGACAAACACCTCTACGAGATCTCTATCTGTCAGTCTGACTCTAAAGATTGCACAGATTGATTTCATTGTTTATTTCAGATTACGTTGACAATTTGTGTGCCCATGGCAACTGGAGATTCCCTGTATCCTGCTAGCAGTGCAACATTTTGGAAAAGTAGCCAGATATTCAAGTGTTGCACTGATATTCATCAAGAATTCCTAGAGGAGGGGTAGCATTTACTTGTCAGATTCACTAGTTTTTCCACCAGAACCCTTTAGATCTCTCAAATGAAAGCGCTAGAGCTTTGGCGTGGTTTGGATTTGTTACAGGCACCCTTGGTAGACAGGTGATGCACGAGTAAAGGAGAAACCGATTCAATTGAATCTATGGATCCATGTCATAGGGCAGATCCGTAAACAAACTGAAACGTTGAGTTTTACTTGTCCTTGACTTTGCAGTCCTCTAGATGGCAGGAAAGGTCATTAACAAGGAGATGAGCTTGCATATATGTTTATATACAGTACAAGCCAAACGGTTTTACACACCTTCTCATTCAATGTGTTTTCTTTATTTTCATGACCTTTTACATTGGTAGATTCTCACTGAAGGCATCAAAACTATGAATGAACACATGTGAAGTTATGTACTTAACAAAATACTTTATACTGTCATGGTTTTAATGTTTTTGGTCCTTATTAGCAGTCTTCCATGTTAAACAACATTTGTCAAAATCTTGCATAAATTATTGTTCCAAGCAGGTGCCGTGAACAACAAGTCCAACATCCTGAACTCTACCTCTGATTCCGATCTCATGCGCTACCGCGCCATCAGCAAGATCCCGCAGATCACCCTCAACTTTGTGGACTTTAAAGCCGACCCCCTCATCGCCCTGCCCTCAGGGGACATGGACATCATCGCCCCCTGCAAGCTCATGGACCGTACACACAATGTCACCGAGAAGGTCACCCAGGTAAGAACAGGGTTTCTGTTATATTTCTATTGAGTTCATGGTATCTGGTGGTGCATCTGTGTTTTACTTTTGCCTGAGATGATTGGTTTGTGTGAGCAGGAGATAAGTTTAGCATAAGACAGAGAACTTGTGTACAGTATATGGTTGTCTGGAAAACTCTAATTTTAGTCCAATTTGTGCCATCTGGGAATTAAGTGTAAGGAGAATGCATTAAATGCTGAAATGTGAGTCCATAAGCTCGTATGGAACTCAACATTTTTCACGTACAGCTCATCTACCTGTAGCAAGCAATGTCAGTCTGTCTCTGAACTCAAATTGAAACAGCTCTGAGAAATATGAAGAGATTTTCTTCACCTAAAACATGCTGTTTATTCTTCAAAAGAATAAGCAGCATGTTCTTATGGGGGGGAAAAGATAACTATAACCATGCAATAAATAACTAACTAACTAATAAAGACTAACTGTCGGAACTGGATGAAAAACAATAGTTCTCCAACCTTGTCTTGATTTTTGAGATAGTAGCTCATGACATGGAAGGAATCCAGCAGATAATGAACATCTAATGGCTTCCATTTCCATTTCCAGTGGTGCACTTCCATTGCAACTATTTGACCGAGTCAGAGTTATGGCATGGTGGAAGGGCAGGGTTTAACTCTAAGGAGAAAGTGGGCAGAACTTGGGTAGGCATGCAGCTGTTTGTTGTTCTTTGTTGAGCTTGAATCTCTCGTCAGTATTATTTCAGTTCCTGCTTCTGCGCTGCTGCTCAGCAGAAGCAATCAGACACACACATCACTGTGGCGAAAAAAAAAAGGCTTCAAATAAAAATTCCAGCGATATGTTCAGCATCAGGAGGATTTGGGCAGCATTTGTTTTGGCCTGCTGGATGTAACTGGGTTACACTAATACACTTGGCAGGAGGACAAGACGTTCTGAGCTGCGCACATGTGTCTCTCCTGTTCTGATGGAAAGCAAAGAGGATCGGTTCTTTTGGGATTAAATGATGACAGATGATGCCGCGCCGATGGCCCATCTACCTGCATTACGGAGACGTGGGTCCAATGGAGAATAACACCCTTCCCCTCATTAACCTTCTACACCTAATGCATTTCAAGAAAACCTTTTGAGAGATTGTGTAATTTTACTCATATTTTGTTGATTCCAAATATTTCAATATAATGCCACTTTTTGGTATTATGATTTTAATACACATAGACGAAAACATGATTATTTAATTTACTATGATTTAATAGTGGGTATAAACATGTTTAGCATCCTTTTTGTAGCATTGTTTAGCATAAAATATAAACACATTATGCATGATGTATTTTAATGTAACATCTAATATTATGTCTATTATAGCAGAAAAATCAACACTGAGAATGACCTTAAATAAGCTTCATTCAAATACTAATGTTACAGTTCCCCCTGTACTTTTTTGCAATCAAAAGTGTTAGATAAAATTAGCTACATAGGCCTACAAATCTACATAGGCGTAGTAAGACACTAAATTAATGAAAGAACAAAAATGCCAGGCAGGCATATGGAACACAGTCTCACAGAAAAAAATTGACGAATGGTCAGAGCCCTTTCAGACACAGAGGTTGTCAATTGATTCTAAAGAAATCCCATCCGTGTTGCTATTAGACGCTCCAAGATTGTGCTCCGGCCGCCCACTTCACTTTAGTATTAGCCCGACCATGGCTCTCACAGGCGCTCTGATCATCCGTCCCTGTGGCAAGTTTTCACGTCAGTATGGAGAATGTATAAATGATTGCAGATTTATGAACATGGGGATGTAGAGCTCATGCTTTGCATGTACAAGATCCCACGTTAAATCCCTGGAATCTCCATGGTCACTACTATTGGGGGAAGTGGTTGGCATAGCGGGTAACGAAGCCACTGAGGTGCCATCAGGAAAGTACCGTCCCCACACACTGCTCCTCCCCCAGGCGCCTGTCATGGCTGCCCACTGCTCACCAAGGGTGATGGTTAAAAGCAGAGGACATATTTCAGTGTTTCACAATGAGAATCACTTCCACTTAAACGCAGGCATGATCGACTTTCACCGTAACTTGGTCAGTTAGCTAACTGAAACTGATTGGACGCTTAACTCGCAATGCATGATGGGACACAAAATTACATTGTACGTGCATTCATGGCAAAGTAGGTAGAATTCAAGTTGAATTTTGTGTCCCATCATTTATTGCGAATTGAATATCTAATCAGTTTCATTTGTGGTGAAAGTTGTTTGTGCCTGTCGATTTAATACCAAAGTGCAGTGGTTGGCTAGAGCACGATCTCAATGTCTCAGTGTCTAATAGCGATGTGGATGGGATTGCATTTGAATCAACTGACAACCCTCCATATCTGAAAGAGATGCAGAGAGAGGTGTTGTATGTCAACAAACGACGGCATAGGGTTCTGACCAAGCGTCAGTTTTTGATGCACTGGGAGTGAGACTGTGTTGGAAAATATCAGCAAGTTTTTAATGACTTTACTGTATTATTAGCAACCAACACCACCACACATATGCTCTGCATCACAATTGCTGTTCTTGTATTCAAACTCCGCCCTAATTTCTCATGTTTGTGACCTGTAGTTGATAATTTATTGTAAAATTATGTAGTAGCGTTGAGGAAATATGCTGTAAATTTCGAACCAACCTATTTGATTGTATTGATTGAGTGTTAAACAAAATTTTCACTGTGAAGAATGCTAGCACTAGCATTGTTTGCACTACCAGTCACAGGTTTCGTCTATTAATTTACTCATTTATGGGTATTTATTGGGACTATATTAACATACCTGAACAAAAAAACTAAGCAAAATGTTTAATACTGGAGTCTCTTCAAAGCAGTAATCAATCTGATGTTTCATGTATTTGATTCTTCAAAATACGCTCCAGGGGTGTATTAGTAATTTTAAGAAATTAAGTAATTAATTTAAGTAATTTTAAGAAGTTTTAAAGTTTGCCATTCATTCTGGTTGAAGTGTACATCGTAACCTTTTGAACTAAGTCGCTTCTATTTATGACGTTGCAAAAACTCTTGAGAGCATTAGATTATTCTCTTTTTTACTAATTTGTCTTTGCTAACATCTTTCCATCATTCACCTCACTAGAACAGTATTACACATTCTTCCTTTTGTAAAATAAAAGTGCTTCACGTTTGACCTCAACATAAAAAAATGAATCAAATAAAAATTGGGGAGATCTGGAATACAAAAAAAAAGTTGTGCCCACTTGCATAATGAACTGGAACCATGATAATAAAACCCCGTTTTGAATAAGCTGGTTTGTTGCGTGAGCAGCTCACGCTAGTTAGCTTCTTTTCTCAGTTTCTCTTATGAGTTGTTGATTGTAAGTGGTCGTTAATTCCGTAATTTTCTCAGGACATCTTAAACATTGTATATGCACGCGCATGAGTGGAATTGATCGAGCAAGTGGTCTGGATTCAGCACTGCATTCCTCTTCACCATCGCTAACCACGCGTTTACATTGTGTTTGAGTCCCGCCTCAGCCGGAAACACATGAAGTGGGCTGCAGCGGCCAGAAACGCAAATTCCGCGTTTTATAACAGATTCCATTTTATTCGTTGGATTCCACAATTCCGTTTTCTGCATTGTGGAAATCATAAGGCCCTTACTTTATTGAATGGTTTTTCACTACCCATCATGCCCTGGCATACATGGTTTTTTTTTTAAATAAGGTGATGTGTTCATTAATGCTTAACTTTCTCATTCTTAAGAAATACGTATATTTACATTTTACTGACTGCATCAATTAAAAACAATTATATATAGACATTGTGTCGTGATTGGGTGCACCTAGGAGACACACCTGGCACCAATCTGCATGACAGCAGGGCGGTTCTAAAGGACTTATTGAGCAGCCCATCGAGGCTGCAACATTTAATGTGGACCGTGCAACTTATGAGTTTAGTTCTTTTCAGTTCTGGCAATCGCCACATGCCTGCGGGTTAGTTTGTGTTTTTCCCTTTATGTTTCCCCAGTTTTCGGCCCTCGCGTTGGTTTGTTTTTTGTTTAATAAATCATTGTTTCCCAGAATGTCCCGCCTCTGCACTTCATTCCCCCATCAGCTCGCGGGCTTGACATGTTGCTTAAAATCTGTTGCCTTAAATGTATTGAGAAGATACAGTGCGTCTATTCTTGCAAGATTGTCTATAACAGTATTGAAATAATTAAGTAATAAATCATTTTATTGTCTAAATTTACAACTTTGATTGTTCTCAATCGTACCCTGACCCCAGACCTTCCATAATGAACTCAGAGTAAATGTTCGGCCTCTGCGTGACATTTGGAGTCCACATGCAGTTGGTGCTCCCACGGTGCGCTTTTGCACAAAGACTGGCAGTTTAGCATGAAGTGTGACCTTTTCCGACATGTTTTCCGACGTGCGTGACGCTGTTCTGCTGCAGGCTGGGGTGGCACGGTGTACAGTGACAGGGTGACCTATCAAGCTGCTGACTCACACACTTCTCTGTGTTCTCTGTGTCACACAGCAAACACGGAGAAATGCAACTGAATGGGATGTAGTTTGTAAAATAGAATTCATGGGGGGCGGGGGGGGTGTTGCCAGGTAGTGATGTGATATTTGGCAAAAACTCTGGTGGCTTTTCATTACCAGAGAGCAGCCGTCCAATGACAGCACACAAGAACCTGTCATGTGATTGCATGGCGACATCTCAAAAATCATCACCTGTTTTGTTTTACTTCTATATTATAAAATAAGCCTCTTTGTAGACAGAGCAGATGAGGATTATATTTGAATAGGGTTAATAAAAATGATAGAATGTTGATAGAATGTCTTGGGGTCTTGCCATGTGATGTTGTGTGTGTATGTGTATGTATGGTATTTATCAGGGCCAGAAATCCCATCATGAATCCCAGTTAAGAAGACAATAGCTGTAGCATTAAATCAATAGGGATATTTACAGCTCTCCGGTCCAAAATACCCTCTCTGACTTCAATGTCAATCTAAACAATATCACTTAAATGAAGATTTAATAAGAGATCAGAGCCACCGGAGACACTGATGACTGTTTAATCTAAAATGCATTTGTTCTACATATTTTAATTTGTGTCCCACCTCTAGAGTTGCCCTGCAACAGATCACTTTCATGTCCTCATCCACCCACCAATGCGCTTGTCATTAGTAATTTGGGACGTCAGTTCCACTCTTGTCCTGTGGGGGGCAACGCCGGACTCCAGGCCCCGATAGGCTTTAATCTGAGTGTGAACGGGGGCAACGCTGTTACATTTTTAATTAGGGATGATCCATAATTCATCCGTATTTCCTAATATCTGAGACTGAACTCAGTGATGCCCAGTGATGTGTTTGAATTGCGATGGACTGCAGCCCAGAGGGGTCTCTGGAGGCTATGTTGGGTGTGTGTGTTGGTGCTGAGTTTTCTGCCTGGTTGAGCATCAGTTGAGATGTTACTGTCTCTGAGGAAGGACCTGGAAGGGTCCTCAAGGAGGACAGGAATGGCCATGCCAGTGCCTGAGCATAAACGCACGTACACACACATAGAAAAAGACTTGTGTACCTCATTTGCTGATACACACACACACACACACTCACAGCAACCAGGCAGGTTTCTGTTGTACCTCACATACACACGCTACCATGCAGTACATAGAGACTAGTACACACACTTCCACACACTCCCACTTCAGCCTTCCACTGGCCTCAACACTCCAGCGTGGTCTGATGCAATGGAGGGATGGACGGCTCATGCCAGTGGCAGAATGGTAGGAACTTTTCACTAAGCACAGGCGGGTGAGACACATATGTAGAGTTTCCATTGGCTGACAGCTGCAGTAACTACGGAGGCGGCGACACCACCTTTAATTGAACCGTCTCATTTATTCATAAGTTTATGAGAAGTTAGTCTATGTTAGACGATGCAGTGTTCATGCCGAGTTCTGACTCGAGGCAGTCGCCGTAGAAACTCATTAGGAATTATGCTGGGATGGCCTTTATTTATTTATTTTTTATTCCAGTAAACAGCTGTTTTGCTGAAATGCATGAGGACACAGATTCAATATGATGACACTTAACAGGCAGCCTATGGATTTTTTTTTGTAAAATTGAAATTATGCAATGCACATAAGGGAAATATCTTGCGTATAGAAAGATGCGTATAGAAACTATAATGAGTTTAAGGCACACGTTAATAAAATTCTGTTTCATAAAGATGCCACGCTCCTGTGCTGAGCAGGAGAGACGAGTCCGCGGCCCTAAGCCAAAGTGAAAGCTGTGTTGCTGTGTGGCCATGTGCGCGGTCATTTGTGTGATAACTGAAGGGCGCTCTCTCTCTCTCTCTCTCTCGGATGTCGCATCCGTTTTATGTCTCTCTCACACACACACACACACACACACACACACACAAACACACATCCACAGTAAATTTAAGGACATTTTATGTACTTTGTGCTCTTATTGTTGACCAAATGGTTTGTCCAAAACTACCACTCATTGTTCCGAAGGCCTATGATGTGGTTGCCATCTCTGTTGGCTCCAGCATTAAAGAGATGCAATGTTTTAAATACATCATCAAATTATTTATTATGCTTAAATAATTCTTTGTCATTACCCCAATAATGGAATTAAGTCGAGCAGCTGCTCTTTGATGATTTAAATATGATTTTTAAAAATAAAATAAATACTCTAAGCCACTTCAGCTACCGGTTCAAACATAATTTCGCTTTACTCTCAGTTCAGCAATCAGATCCATTTTTAAGACTGTGTCCTGTTCAGCTCTCTTATGTAAGAGATGCTTACTGCACCATGCATCCTCATATGAAGATTTTACACTGCAGCATATAAAGCAACGCTGGGTTCTACAGAATGTTGTGTTCTGCTGGTCTAGACCTGGCTCTAAAATATGAAGACAAAATTACACCCCTGTAAATGCTGCCATTATTCAAACGTGAAACCCTCACAGCTGTGATACCTGCTCGGTATTAAATATCGTTTTTGGCAGAGCAGTTTGAAGAAGCCATGTGTCAAAGTCTGAGCGTCACTGTTACGAGACAAGCTTTTCTCTTGTGCTGTTTCTTGCACGGTTCAAAGAAGTCTCGGGAGTGCTGATGATGTGAAGTGTCAAAAAAATAAATATATAAATGCATGTTGTCTATCTTTATAATTTGTGCAGCAGAACAGCAGTCTGAAGTTAAGAAGTTAAGTCTCCCTACACTCGTGATATATATAGGGGGACTGTCCCTGTAACTACTGATTGTATGTCGCTCTGGATAAGGGCGTCTGATAAATGCTGTAAATGTAAATGTAAATATATATATGTGTGTGTGTGTGTGTGTACATATATACTGTATATATGACAAAAAGTTTCTTTAGAGTTTTAGGAACAATATATGTTATGCATTGCATCACCATACATTAATTATGTATAGTTATCTATATGTATAGAGCATGTACATGTATTATTTGAATTTAACTCTATTTAGCAAGAGTAATTGTTTATGGATTGGTGGTATGGAGTAAGAAACGTATTTCTGCCATAAAAAAGGTTTGCATCCTAATAAAACCATGTTATTAAAGACTTTCTATTAACCCCAAGCCCTCCAGCAGGGATGAGAACCACAGGCTACGTCCCTGGGAAAAAATGCCAATGACGCTAACATGAAGTAGAAGTTTAAGAGGTTAAAGCGACACAGGGGTCTACGTGAACTTTGGCAGGTTGTCTTTGAGCAGTGAGGGAAATGCATGAATCTACTCCCCCCAGCTCGCTGCATAAGGCCTGATGGGAAGTTTGATTGATTCCAGCAGATATGGTGGACAGCTGCACGCTATAGTGAGTGATAGGTCTGTATAGGGTCAGAGCATCCATCCCCCCCAAAGTCCTTGAGCACCGTGAGTTATTAGGACGGGGCAAACAGCAATGGGGGGCATCGATATTCCCCTTCTGGCGTAAATGAGAAAAATGGGCAGTCGATATTCATTTTTAAATTTTAAAATGAAAGTATTCTTGGCTATTAGGTTGCGCCGTATAGAGCTTCATTGCTAATTCATAAGTCTGGGAGGAGAGATGGTGAAATGCTCATCATACATCATCTATGAAGTATTGGATAGAAAAGAATGAACTCCAGTAAGTGGCTAGCAACTTGGCCAGCACAGTTCAACCACTTTGAAAAACACCATTAGTCTTTACCTATCATTTATTTTGCATTTATTAATAATACATCTGTACCAGGAACAGCAAGACATTGCATAAAATGCAATGTCCTTAAATTCAGAATCTCTGGGAAACACTGAGCACAATTTGGTGTGCAGTTGTGTTTATGCTCATGTACACACTTCCATAAAGTGCAGCCTCTGAGAATTAATAAAAAGAACACTTGAAAACTGTGTTTAATATAAATCTGGCCAGCACATGGATAATCGGCAGCCATTTAACTATTAGCAATTAACATTAGCTTTCTGCTATGTTATCATTACGTTAGTGGTTAGTGGCTATAATACATGATATAAAATGGTAAAGTTCATGTGTGACCTAGCCAGCATAACAAAATTTTTTATGTCTAAAAAGTTTTACAAAAGTTCTGAGAAATCAGTTCAGACTTGATATACTGATATTGTTGCCTTTTTTCATATGACATAAAGGAATGTAAATGTTTTTGCCAACTTTGCATTGTTAAATACAAACTTATGTTACTGTTGGACATCTTTATTATATTGGTTTTCCAGCATAGTGACAACCCTAATGCAAATAGGATTTAAATGTAATATATTGCTGTGCATGCTTTGGTGTGCACAGCATGCAGTGTGTGCATACAAAAGTATAGATAGCATACTATGTATGTAAATTGTATATAAATAGCACACATTAAGAATAGCCATTGGTAGGCAATCTTGCCAACTCCCAGCCCCTATAATCACCCTTTTCCCCAGCCCAGGACCCCTCCCTATGTGACTGACCTATTTTGGGGGGCGCAGCACCATTAATCACAGTGGGCAGGGCTTGGGCTTGCCTCAGAGTTCCACCTCATTGCAAAACCATAATTGAATTGGGTCTGAGTCGGCTCCTGCTATAAGCACCATTGATTTAGAGCAAAACTGAGGGGTTCACATTTGAGAGGCCGGGTGTTTTTGCCAGGTTGCCTTGAAAGTTGCCTTCGCCAGTTTGTTTGGCCTGCAAAGATAATGATGCTCCGCAGATGTTGCATTTTGGATGAGATTCAAAAAGACCAAAAAACTTTGAATATATATGCTTCGAATATAGAGATTCCTGAAATGATTAAATCAACACAAATCATAGTATTGTACAGTAAACACACACATTCCCATAAAACTGGTTCAACAAGATGCACGTATGTAACCCCCCAACATTTGGAAAGTGGTACGTTCTGTTCTGAGGCTCACTTCCCTCACAGGACAAATCCATCAACAGTGTAAAGGGGAGTGGGGACCAGAGAGGTTCATCTGAGGCGTCAGTGGAGTGAGCAGGGTGACATGGTTGTGCTTAATCACTGACACCGAGCTTTGGAGTCATTGTGTGGAGAAATGCTCCATGAACATATTCCATGAACTCAACAAATACAGACAAATAAAAAAAGAAGAAAAAAGTCCACATGCATTCATGCATAAATGGTCTCATTTTATTAGCCCTTTCAGCCATTTCAACAATAATGAATAAAATAATACAATTACTGTCACGACTACGGACTTACGGGGGAAGGAAGCGCAGAGGTCTGACATACTGGGAAGGGGTTTTTATTAACAATAAACAAAGAAATACAAATAAAGACTGGCGCGGTGGCCGAAAACGATTTAAACTTAAATAAAGAACATAAACAAACCCGTAGGCGTGTGGCGATTGCCAGAACTCAAAACACATGAAACAAAACTAGGTCAAGTTCGTGCAGAGAGTTCACGAAAATGCCAGCGACCCCGAACGGGCGGAACCTTCCGGCATTTATGGGGCGTCAGGATTAAAGTCAGGTGTGGAGGCCAGCTGCAGGCAATCCTGACAGAGCCCCCCCTCCAAGGGCTACGTCCTCGGAGCCCCAACAGTACCATCAGTGGAGGCGGCGGGGCGGACGGCGGCAACCACAGGGCTCCTGCCCTGCTGTATCCTCCCCTTGGAGGACCCGGTCCCTCGGGCTGGCTCCCCGGCGTGGTCAGGCGTGGCGGCCCCGGTCCCTCGGGCTGGCTCCCCGGCGTGGTCAGGCGTGGCGGCCCCGGTCCCTCGGGCTGGCTCCCCGGCGTGGTCAGGCGTGGCGGCCCACGGTCCCTCGGGCTGGCTCCCCCGGCGTGGTCAGGCGTGGCGGCCCCGGTCCCTCGGGCTGGCTCCCCGGCGTGGTCAGGCGTGGCGGCCCCGGTCCCTCGGGCTGGCTCCCCGGCGTGGTCAGGCGTGGCGGCCCCGGACCCTCGGCCTGGCTCCCCGGCGTGGTCCCCGCTTGGCGGCCCGGACCCTCGGCCTGGCTCCCCGGCGTGGTCCCGCTTGGCGGCCCCGGACCCTCGGCCTGGCTCCCCGGCGTGGTCCCGCTTGGGCGGCCCCGGACCTCCTCGTCCTGGACTCTCCGGCGTGGTCCCCCGCTTGGGGTGCCCCGGACCCTCGGCACTGGCTCCCCCGGCGTGGTTCCCGCTTGGGGGCGGCCCCGGACCCCTCGGCCTGGCTCCCCCGGCGTGGTCCGCTTGGCAGGCCCCGGACCCTCGGCCTGGTCTCCCCGGCGTGGTCCCGCATGGCGGCCCCCGGACCCTCTGGCCTGGCTCCCCGGCGTGGTCCCCGCATGGGCGCCCCGGACCCTCGGCCTGGCTCCCCGGCGTGGTCCCCCGCATGGACGGCCCCGGACTCCCGTACCTGCACACAATAATCCAGGGCCGATCCATCTGGGTACGTGTGGGGCCCTGTCTCCACATGTCCCCTCTGACACATCTTGTGTCACCCCCTGCACCGCGCAGGGAGATTGTCCCAGAGCCTCCGGCGACTGTTCCAGGCACCCCAGGCTGGTGCCTTCTGGGACTATGCAGCCCCTCTCGCTGCCCGGCCCTGGTGCCAAGGGGGGGGCATTGCCAGACCATCCGGCTAGCCCCTTCTGCGTCCGTTGGGACAAGCAGGCCCTCTTCCTGCCTGTCCCAGCTGGGTCCTCATGCCTACCCGGGGGCTCTATGGCGCTCCACCCCTCTGGAGGCAGACGCAGGCCCATGCCTGCCCCGCCCTCCTCACTGGCTACCGGAGGACCCAGCTCCATCGCTTCCCCACCTCCCCTCCCCTCAGGAGGAGTCCCCAACCCGAACTGCACCCCCCCAAAAAATTCTTTGGGGGAGCACCCCCCCCGGCTGGACTTAGGGGTACCTTGGGGCTTGTCCACCTCGCCTTGGACCAGCACATTCGGGTCAGGAACCTCCTCCCTGGGGTTCGGCTCCGCGGCTGGGTCGCCATCTGGTGGACACAAAGAGGGGAAGTGGGGGCGACATACGGACACATATGCCACACAGACACACACAGACAGAGACAGACAGAAGAGAGGGTCGTCTGGCTCCCTCTCTGGGCTCTCCGGGACCTCCTCAGGGGGCACAGCCAGGATCTCAGGAGGAGCGACCTTCTCGTCGCCCACCAGTGCTGGGTCTTCTTGCCCCGGATCCTGACTGGCACTGGATGTGGTGGAGGGGCAGAGTTCGATCCCTGGCTCAGGCCGATCAAACTCCGCCCTCAGTCTCTGTTGGAAGTCCCGAAAACTCCTGTCTGTCTCTCCCTGCTGCCAGAGGGTTGTGCTCCAGCCCCATGCTGATCCAGTCAGACACGTGAGGATGGTAGTGATCTCGTCTGTGTCTGCTGCCCCACTGAAGGGTCCCGGGACAATTGGGCGGTCCCACACGGGGCTGGGCAAGTCGCTGGAGATGGTGGTAGGTGTGTGGTGTGGAGGGGGGTGGACGTCTTCTCCAGCAGGTGTGGACGCTGGTGCTGCGCTGCCATTTTGCTGGGGAACGTCCGGGCAGAGGGAAGGCGGGTCGGCGACTGGAGCAGGAATGGAGGATTCCCTGCGAGGCAGTCCCGGCAGCGCAGTTGCTGGCTGGCGACCTCCCGTCGCCCTCTTCCACCAGCTTTCCTCACACTGCTGGGAGGGACGTGGGTCTCCACGGACCTCGTGACGCTCCTGGATGGGCGCGATGGGCGGAGCCATCCCGGCACCGCCTGCCCAAACGGCGTCATCCTGGTCGTCGTCCGTATCAACCTCGTACCCCCGGAAGTCACATGGGTCATCACGGACGCCGCGATGATCTCGGACGCGCACGCTGGGCGGAGCCATCCCGGCACCGACCGCCCACCGAAAATCCACGTCATCATCGCTTTCGTCATCCGTGTCCTCCCACCGGTGACTCCAAGGGTCGTCTACCCTGCGGACATCCTGGACCCATGGCGCGATAAGCTCCCATGGGCAGTACTCTGGCCATTCGGGCTGGAGGCTGCCCACCTCCTCGCTGGAGGAACGCCGCCGTTGTTGTTGCCGCTTCTCACCCCCCTGGAAGTGACGTGGGTCCCCACGGACCTTGCGACGATCGCAGACTGGCGCGATGGGCGGAGCCCAACTCTCGTCTCCCGTGCTCTCGTCGTCGTCCGTGTCGTCCCAGTCCACGGGGAGCCTTGCCAGCAGAGCGCAGAGTTCTTGGCTCGACATGCCGAAGATCGTGGGGGTCGCATCTTCTGCGCTCGCTGCCCACGTCACTTCCTCGCTGCTGCCGACGCCAACGTCCTCGCTCCGCCCACTCACCCGCCGACGTTGTCGCTTCCGGGTTTCGCGGAGTTTCCCGGGGGTGACGTCATCACGCGGCGCCGCGTACCACGGCTTCTCGGGGAGAAAACGCTCCACCAGAACGGGCGGCGCGTCTCTCCCCTGGCGTCCGCGTTCGCCGCGCCGGGCTGCGTCCTTCGCGGCGTTTCTTCTCCTCTGTTTTCCACCTCTGCGCTTTTGGGTGGGTCGCTGGCATTCTGTCACGACTACGGACTTACGGGGGAAGGAAGCGCAGAGGTCTGACATACTGGGAAGGGGTTTTTATTAACAATAAACAAAGAAATACAAATAAAGACTGGCGCGGTGGCCGAAAACGATTTAAACTTAAATAAAGAACATAAACAAACCCGTAGGCGTGTGGCGATTGCCAGAACTCAAAACACATGAAACAAAACTAGGTCAAGTTCGTGCAGAGAGTTCACGAAAATGCCAGCGACCCCGAACGGGCGGAACCTTCCGGCATTTATGGGGCGTCAGGATTAAAGTCAGGTGTGGAGGCCAGCTGCAGGCAATCCTGACAATTACGGAAATGCCCTGAAGTTTAGAAAAATGTAGCATTTTTTCAAGTGAGAAAGCTCGTGACTCTTGTCCTTTTCAAAATGTGCCTTATTATTTGTAATATCCAGTCCTATTGCCTGCACAGAGTGTTTATTTTTGTGGTGTGGGGAATGCATCTATAATTCAATAACTAATTAAATAAGCCACATTTTTTTATTGCAAATTTCTGGGTCACTGGGACCTGATCAGGTATTTCTTAAAAAAAAAAAACAGATACATTTGACCCATTGCTACTTGCCACACTTCTTTGGAAATCCCACTAAAGCCGAGTGTTGGTCCTCTAGGGAGGAAATTGGGACACCTCTGAGACACTGCCGTTTCAGCATGTTGCCTGTACCCCAACATTGATGATGTCCTGTCTGCCAGCATAAATATCAGCAGGAAAATAAATATCCAATAAATAAATAATATAAATATCAGCACTACGCTATCACCCACTATCGTCATCCTGCCGTATCCCCCATTGTTAATGGGATCTAAGGTGGTAATAGTCTAGTGGTCTATTGTGTACCTGAGCAAGACTGTGAATGTAAATGTAAAGGCATCTTTGGGGTATTGTTAGTTAAGTTACTTATTTACATGAAAAAAACATGCATCTAAAAAGTAAATACAAAATAAAAGGAAAATGCATTAGAACAGTAGAAATAATAAATTAAATTAATTAATAGCAAAAAAAGCCTAGAGCACATCAATGTGTCCCTGAGCAAGACACCTAACCCTGAGTGTCTCCAGGGTGGACTGTCCCTGTAACAACTGTTAAATCATTAAATTGTTAAACTGTTAAATTTACAATTGTAAATCGCTCTGGATAAGGGCGCCTGCCGTAAATGTAAATGTTAAAAGCCACAGAGAACAAATATGTTTTAGCCTTGATTTAAAGCAATTAATGAGAGAAGCAGACCAGGGAGGGAGGGGAGCTTGTACCACAAGGTGGGTCCCGCAACATGACAGAACCTATTGATCTTGACCAATTCAGCATATTTCCTTTGTGGATTAAATTTGGTCCTGGACCAAATTTAAGTTTTCCATTCCAAAACTCGATGGACTGAGGTGGAGAACGAAGAGGTGGAGTAACGAAGTCAAAGTGAACTTTATTGTCACCTCACCATATACAAGTACACAGAGAGACGAGATTCACGAATTCACAGTGTGAAAAAAGACATTGTGCAAATGGAAAGACACACGACATAAAAACATGACAAAGGACATTGTGCTCGACCAATAATATAGTGCAGGTCGAGACAAAGTGGACAAGTAGCAGCAATATGATAATATATCACTATATGGGTATATTTAGTATATATTGTGTATACAGTACGTAATATAATATGATGATAATAATAATAATACAGTGCAATACTTCAAAGAGTGCAATCTTAAGAATAATAAATGGTGGTAGTAGCCTAGTGGGTAACACATTCGCCTATGAACTAGAAGACCCGGGTTCGAATCCCACTTACTACCATTGTGTCCCTGAGCAAGACACTTAACCCTGAGTTGCTCCAGGGGGGGACTGTCCTGTAACTACTGATTGTAAGTCGCTCTGGACAAGGGCGTCTGATAAATGCTGTAAATGTGAATGTAATAATAAATGAACAAACTTTCTAAAAATCACCTCTGCCTACACAGCATTTTTGATGCCGCTGGGCATGGATTGACTGGGATCTTTTCAGACACTCGTTATCCTGTCTTTTACCGTACTATTGCTGTTATTATTACCGTGTTTATCGCTGGGTGACAATTGTCACTTTATTAAAAGAAGAAAGTCAGTTTATTACAGCAAGTTGTGTTTTGCTGTCAAACGGCCGGCGTGAAGCACGACCCCAGGCTTGGCGTAGGGGGCGTGTGATTATCTCATCCCCCCGGTCCTTCCTGGTACCCGGGCTGAGATAATGAGCGCAGGGACGAGGTGCATGGTGGGATAGCAGCGGGCGTGGCGGAGCCAAAGCCAAAAAGCGACAGGAGCGCTCGGGTCCCGTCTGGAACGGAAGGAGGGTAAGGGACGAGGCGGGAGGAGGAGGTCACGCGATGAACACCCGCCGTCCTGTTTAGTGGCCTGTCGCCTGTCGTCAGGCCATCTGCCTGCTCAGCTCGCGGCTCTTTTAAAGAAGCGATTCGACGAGGCCGGGCTTCTGCTCCAGCGCTCTGCTAACGCAGCGCCGCTCGGCCCCCAGCCGGGCCGTATGCCCCCACCGTTAGGCGAGGCGGGAAGATCCACGGACGCCACTAAAGGCACAGTGTGCGCCCCCTGGCCGGAGTGCGAGGCGCACACGGTTCACCAACACGGAAACGCGATCGCGATGACAGCAGTAATGCCCCGCGCCGGGATCCCGTCTCACCAGATGGATTATGGGACTACGTCGCCGCGGTTGCACATGCTACTGACAGCGACACCCACGCGCAGCAAACTACTACAAAAATAGCCGGTTTCGTAAGACAAGTCTGACAAGTCAACATAAATAGACCCAGTAGCCCCGGGTTGTCTGTTGGGTGGAGTGGAACAATGTCTGTGTTTGTGTGGGTGAGGGCAGATGTTCATACGAGGTACCATTTCTTCTACTAATGCAAGCCGTGTTCCACGTTTTTTCTTTTGTCACCCAATGATATTGTCAATTTGTGTCCAATTCTTGTCAAATCCCTGAACAGGTGATATGTGTCTGTAATAACAGTATCTGCTATTGAACAGATGGTTTTTTAAAGATGATTTTACACGAAAATGAACATGCTTTTTCACCAGTAAACTCTATCGTAGGCTAAAGCTAACCGAGAAACACATATGACTGGTTTGCAGTATCATGGTCTCCCACCTTTTGTGTCCCCTGTCCTTTGGATTTGGTCGCATCATTCAAGCGAAGTGATGGCAGCGCTTTTCATTGGAGCAGCAGATATTTGCTGAACCCGTAGGCCCAAGCCTCATTCATCACGGGTCGAGTCTCAAATCACAGTTTGCCACATCTTATTAGCCCAGATGACCCCTATTAGTCAGCTGGTCTGTATAAAATAAATTATTTTAAGGAAAAAAAAAAAAAAACACCACACATGCTACATTATTTATGAGACTTCAGTGCGGGTGCTGCCCCGTCAGCTGAAGAATGTTGTCAACAGCTTCATGCTGAAGCTTTATTGGAAGTGTCAGCTGTGTTGCTCCGCCATCCGGCAAATTTCCTCCTTTTCATCCAATTGTTCACATGACGGCAAATTAATCATGCCATTACAAACCTATTAGCGAGTGTCATTTCAAATCACAGCCGATTTAAAATATTTATTGCATGGATGGACTGTGTGGTGTGTGAAAGTGACGTAGCAAATCTATATGTCTGGCAATATGTTTTTTTTTTTAAATGTGATGCAGAAATATGAGTCGACTGTAACCATATTGCATGTCTCATATTTGCAAGTTGGGTGAAAAAAATGTAGGAGGTAAAGCAGTCAAATCAGATGCAAATAAGAACTTAATGACGTTCATCTTTGAGGAGAGAGATTTAGTGGGATGGTCAGAGATAAACTCCTGTTTTGTAAATCCAGAAGTTCAAAATACATCTTTCAACCATCATTAGGCCAACAGTAGCATTTTCACAAGGATTGTAAAATATCTTCACATTTACTTGACAAGACCATAAAAGTGCCAACAAAACTCTTCTTTATTTTCAAAATGTCAGTATATCACAGTCCTCAGACCAAGGAGGGCTCCCTCGCCCCCTAGTGTCGCTAGGCACTTGCATACGGATTTAGCCGTATGACGCGCGATGCCTCTGTTTGTATTAGGCACTGTTAATTATATCTCAGGAGGCCCATCGCCTCGCTTTCCACTCCCTCCCAAACTTTCGGGTTCATCATCTCGAGAGAGAGAGAGAGAGGAAGGCAAAGGATGCCCGACGGCAATGTGCCAAAGTTGAAATGACACAGACGGGCTTATGGGGGAACAAAGAGCTCCGTTTTAAAGAGCAGCCTCTTTAAAACCTTTCGACGCACCGGTGGGAAGTCCCTCTCATTTGCAGCAGTGCAGGAAAAGGTTATTTTCACCTCCAGAGGTGCCCAAGAGGCCCTTTATTGGTGGTTCTAGGCTGGTCTCTGTTGACCCGGGAACAGTGGTATTGTCAATGATGAAACCGTCTGCATGGCACATACTACAGAAGGTTTTTTTCAGGCTGTGACTTGTTCATTGCTCTTTTGGACATTAGCAACATTATCTGACTTGCTTGCTTCACCATTCTGTAGGGCTGGGGGTAAGCGATTATTTTTAAAACGATTATTCAGGCGATTGTTTTATCGAATAGTTGACTATTCTAATGACTAATTAGACGATTTATCTAACTATTATTTTTCTGTTGCATAAAATCACTAATTGCCACTAAAGATTAAATAGATTACTTTATTATACAAAAGTATCCAAAGCCAAACATCTACATCTTAAAACAAAATATCAGCAGTGTTATACAAAATGGTTTTGTTAAACAAAACTCTTTTACAGTACCAATAACTCAAGTTTAAAAGTTTTGAAAAAAAAGTTGTAGTGCAAAACAAAACACTGTGGAGTTCACATTGTGAAGATGGAAATGTTCTTTGCTTTGCCCTGGATAACACAAAAGATTCATTTATTTGAATGCTGACATGGCAAACTTTTTAAAAGTAATGTTATGTCCAACAATGCATTTCATTATCATCTAGCAGCTGTTCTTTGGAAAGGGGTGTACATCATTATCAGGTTCTCACTAGAGCAACAGTATAACTAATGTACTCATATTAATCTAGAGGTATTTATCTGCACTATAATGTATTTCCAGTGATCATAAAAACACATCTGTTCATGCAAATATTTGACTACACAAACATCCAATTCATTTAGTAAACATTGGCGAGAGCATCGTTCTGTTCTCCGGCGTCACGAGTCACAATGGGGTGCCATGCTGCCTTGTTTTGGTCGCCCACGTGCGTCTGGTGAGTCGACTACTGGATTTGACATCGACGTTTTTTTTAGAACCAAGTCATCGATCGACGCGTCGCTGCAGGCCTATCATTCTGCTTCTGGTGGAACGGTCAACAATTACTAAGAACAAATGAACACTTTTGCCATGTCTCACGTACTAGAGGCTCCATTCTACGTTTTTCTTTGGATGTTTCTGAGACCCTGTCCCTTGAGAATAACCAACCCAGTAAAGGGGACTAATTCCAGCTGTATGATGAATGTGAACGCCTCTTGTTAATTAAGGGCTGGCATGAGATGTGTGATGCATCGCGACTTTTGGCTCGGTAACTAGCTGGCCTCCGGGGAGGGGCGCGGCTCTAACGAGGAAGCGGTGACTCATCGTAGCACCTCAGCCACGACGTGAGCGATGGTGAGGGCTGTCCGCTCCACACTGAGTCGTTAGTGTCAGCTTAATAATTAACTTCGTGCTCTAGCTTGATTTAGCCCTACCAGAAGCCACCTGACCTTCCAGACAGTGCTTTTGAGGTACACGGCGTCCCCGTAGTCTTATCCTTCGACCCATAAGCCATCAGTCTCCAGGGTCCATCTTATCCACGGCCCTCATTTAGTGTATGGACATGGTTGCGCACTCAAGAGAGTTAACGGGATCAGGAACAAAGGCTTTGTCCTTCTTCTCACCTCCAGTGTTGCATAACGCCTCAGTGGTCTTCTTGGGTCGGTTGATGTGAAACGCAGCTGATGCTGCATCTCTGTGCCAAGACGACTGGTGCTCTGTCTTCTGTAGAAGATAATGCCTGTGACTGATGTGGAGCGATTTAGGCTGACAACAGCCTTCCGGCAAAAAAAAACTTTAATTTTCTCCAGCTCTGTGGAAAAACTCATCCATCTGGACAAATAAACAGCTGGAAGTATCAGATTTCGGCTGCGAGTGAGCCAATAAATTTGCTCTGATTTAGGTAGACAGGAGACATTTCGGGCCGCAGACGGGGCCCGGACGACAGCCGATCTCCGAATTTCCACCGGCCTCCTCCCAGTTGACTAGAGAGCGACGTGAAACATGCCACACTTTTCTCTCTCCATTGCGGTCTAAACCAGCATTGTTCAAACAGGCACATGAGGAACACCTGGACTGGGCCAGTCAACACTGGCTCCCCAGAAAGGAGGGTTGGTGCCTAGGGAGGTGTAGGAAGATGCATGAGTGGAACACGAAACAGAGCTGCCTACCTCAGCACTCCCACAGTAAGTGGGGCAGCTTGCAGAGCCTCCAAGTAGGAAAGTAATGGTACCATTTGTTATCTGTTGTGGCACAAAGGACTGGAACAATGGCAACACAACACGGCTCTGCATCCACAGGCACTTCACATGCTGCGTCGCTCCATTCAACTAGTGCACTGTTGCCGTATTAAAGAATGAAATGTTGCCATTGTGATCAACCGAAACCTTTACCTTCATGATAAATGAATCTGATGAGGTTTTCTAAGATTAATGGTTTAATATGTGATCAGATAAAATTGGTATTAAAGTTCATTTGAATATTTATTTATTTTCCTCTAAAATAGGAAATAAAAGTAGGTTAAGGTAATTTGAGGATGTCTAGTTTGATCAGTGAAAGGAGGAAATGTTTGCTACCATTGGGTCAGAAGGACTTGAGTTAATTCTAGGCATAAATAATACAGGAATGTAACCTCATCCTGGATTAACAGAGCACCTAAATAACATCAAAATAACATCCCTAAGGGATGTCCATCACAGGATCTCCAGACTGATGTCTATACAGTAAACCTACTGCGACATATATGACCCGCTTTCTTCTTGGATCAAGCTTTAGTGTCTCAAATGGATCATGGCAGCTTTCATTGTGTCAAGGTTTGCTGCCTAGGTTTGCATTTAATCTGAGATGCACCAGCAAAACTGTCACCATGCCTGTGTACACCTCAGTTAACCTTGCAAGGTGAAATTATAGCTTCAGCTTTAGGTTAAATACCTGCTATTTTAACGTAAGATATATGATAAAATGACTCAATCAATGATGTTAAATAAACAATGACAATGAACATGTAGAATAAAATTATAACAGTTTTACTGTGGGTTCTTGTTCCTAATTTTCCTGTGGGGCAGTGGTGGCTTAGTGGATAAGAAAGCATACCCATAATCTGTAGGTTGCCTGTTCAAATCCCGAACTGCCAAGATTCCACAGAGGTGCCACTGAGCAATGCATCGTCAAACTGCTCCCTGGTGCCTGTCGTGTGCTTGCTGTGTTATCACAATGAAAATCAGTTTGCTTTCACTGATAATAAAGGAGTCCAAGAATTCCTTTATAGCTAAGTTGGTTTTATTATTATCTGACAGATAAGGAAAAGTATTGTTAAGATATTAATTGTTATTGTATAAATATTGTATAAATGTATTTTATAAATATAAGTAATTTTTTTGAGGGTAAGTGGGCCATTATAATAACATTTTGTCAAGATATCATCCAGCTTATAAACCTTATCAAGTACCAACCTTGCCGAACCTGAAGTTGCAGGACGTTATAATATTCTTGTAGAAGAACGATATTTATTACATGGCCATTGGCAGGCAGGCCTCCACGTCTCCAGATGTCACATTCTGGGGCATCCTAAAGGTGCTTTGGGGTGTTAGGCGATAAGGCAGCACCTGCACATCATCCGACCTTAGGGCACCATGGCCACGCCGGTGGCAGCCGTGTGTGGTCTGGCAGTGACCTTCTGCAGGATCACGGCATTTCGCTTCATTTGGAAAAATGGCTCTGCAATCTCGTCCCATTTAGGGCATTAGACAGCATAAATGATCTCATGGTGACCTGCGCTTGAATTAAGATCACACTCTGTTCCAGTGTAACGTCATTAGCTGGAACTGCAGCAGAGCTGTTGTGTTGGTCTGAAGGCTTAAAACAAAGTTCATGTCCTAGATAATGATGCATCCTCTCCATCAGTTCACAATGTGACTTGGCACACGGATGCTGAAATGTTTTTGGCAGAGTTGACGAAAGCTGCCAAGGACGTTTTTTGCGGGAAAATGTACAGAGGTTCCTCTGAAGTCTGTCATTCCAGAGAGTATCACTGCATGAGCCCACAGTGAGTGCAATTCACCTCGCTGCTCCTGAGATTACTGAGATGCAATGCAAATGTAATCAGTATAATTGTCCAAAAAATCTATCTCCTCCTTCTCCAGATATGTGGTGTGGTGTCCTCTCCATCTTAATATTTGCTTCCGATCCTCCTGACATGGGCCAGGATGGTGGTGCGGCTCTCTTCTAAAGGTTTTTAATTATTCCTGAAGATGGAAGGAGATGGGAAGTCCGACCGTTCGGCACGGCATTGGCAGCCTGCCTGGCCGCGCATTTACACCGTCGTGAGGGGAATCGTGAGTCCCGGCACAGTTTGGACAAACGGGCGTAACGTGTACCGAAAAACCTACAAGTACAGTGGAACTCACAGAGCAATGGATGGTCTTCCTGGGAAACTGCTATGGATACTGAGGAGAACATAAAATAATAGCATTACGCTAATGTTCCCCATAAATCTGAGGCAGAGCCCTTTCGCCTCTCCGTTTGGAGTAGCCACCTGAAGAGGTAGGTCCCCGAGACGAGGGCGTAATTGAAAAAGAAGACGGCCCTGTGCAGCAGGGACGATTAAAAATGCATTTGATCCCCCCACCCGCGAGAGATATTTAAGCAAGAGTACAACATCTCTCACAACACGGCTTAAGTAACTGGCATAATTAAACTAATGGAGCTACTCTGGAGTAACGCGTTGGACATTAAAGAGTGGTGTCACTTGTCCTTTTTAGGTCAGTTGTCTGAGTAGAGTACAGGGCACAATTATTTAATAACTCTCTATTTGTGCAATTTGTGTGCAAGACTTCAATTTTCTTGGGCAAGTTTCATTCAGTAAGGACACCGCAATCCAAAAATTGAGCAGGACAGGATCCCCTGAGTTGCCTTAAGGTGGACCCCACCTGGTAAAGAAGCTTGAAAAGGTGTCATGAGGAGAGTTCACTGAATCTTTTATGTCCCATGGGGGGATCTGACTGATGTGTAGCATCTTTGTACACTGGTGTGAAAAAGTTTTTATATTTCTTGCTTCTTTCCATGTTTCACATTTAAACGTTACAGATCAGGCTTTTTAAGTGAAGGATTTTATTATTAATGGAGATAAAAATCCGAACCGACATGGCCCTGTGTGCCAAGGTGGTGTCAGGTGGACGCAGACATTTTTATTTCTTTCTCAAATGATGTTGAATAAACGGTGCACACAAATTTAGTATCAATTTCTGCCAAAATCCTGACAAACATTATATGTCAAGCGAATGCCAGTGGAAGGCCAATCGAGCGCACCTACAAAATGCAGCAGAAATGTCAGAAGGCGTTCATTTCACATGTCCAAATGGACCAGGCCTAACTGTGTACAGACCATGCATGTCAGGTGCTGAAGGCTCTAAGGGGCCAATAATCTGTAAAAGACTCTATTTAAAGGCAAAACAAAGCACCGTTTGCAGCCTCTGCTGATCTGTAGGTCCACAAATGACTTGTTCTCCTCCAGCACCGCGTTCGAATTCGATAGCGCGGTCAATAACATATTCCAGCTCTCTTCAGCGGCGAGACATTTGTCCCGGCCTGATTTGATGGACTTTTGCAATCAATAAACTTCACTTCTGAGGTAATGAGCCATCCAAATGTAATAACCTTTCCTGGGTAGGTAACCTCCTTCATAATCTCACCTTTCATCTGCCACGGCGGCCGGGGCCAAGCGAACACTCCCATTGGTTCAGTCACAGTGGGGACCGGCGCGGTTATTTATGAGCATCTTAGCTAATGAAATAAATGAGCCGGGAGATTGATGAGCTGTCGGTTTGTTGCGAACAGGGAGAATATGCAAGCACCCTGTGGTTTCAGAGAGATAAAATGACAGCAATGCATGAAGCAGGGGTTGGTCAGTCAGGGCGTGGCATGGGGGTCAGATCCCTAAAGTTTTCAAGCTCTTTAGCCTCACTAGAAGTCTGTATCAGGGCTGCTTGATTCGGGACAAAATGCAGTTTACAATAATCACCTGTTTTAACAGATTTTAATGCATAGAACCACCATTTGATTGTTAATACTGATAAAATGTATTATTCTGTTTTATAGTCAAACATGTTAATGGCATACAAATAAAATTGGGGTTAAATTCTTGTAGATTTCACTTTGGTGAACACAAATCCTGCCGTACCCCTGCGGTCTACCATGTAGTGTAAAACAAAATGCCTTGCATCTGACCTCAAGGTCAAACCTCATGCTGTGTCAAAATAGCCTCTAACTGGCCAAATCTCTTCCCATTACAGCTTTTCCATTGCAGGAAAATGCTTCTGCATCGACTCGTCACAGCAAGTGAGGGTCACAAACACACAAGCTACAGTTCTCTGTTGTTATAATGCTGCTTTCTGTTGAATGCAGATACAGTTGCTGCAGTAAAGAAGATTTAAAGACAATTTTCCTGTTTTCGGGGAGTAATTTCCATGACTTTTCAATGAGTCTAAGGCACATTTTCATGACCATATGTTCTATGAAATTTTCCTGAAAAGTCTTACGGGAACTACGTGCTTCATGTGTCGATCAGATGTCAATGAAATTTCCCTGACTTTATATGTTTATTCCATATTCCACAACTTTAACCATCACCCTTTGGCCTGGAAATTCTATTTTTAAACTCTGACTTTTCCAGGTTTTTAATGGCTGTTGGAACCCTGTGTTTCACGACTGCCCAGTGAACAGCGATAACTCAGGGAATCACGAGCGGTGAACTGTCCAGGGTTTATTTCTCTTCGTCAAAGACGCAGTGGCGAAGGCTTTTAATTAGCCGTGATTTACCCAACCTCCCCAGACTCATCATTACAGTAATGAAGCTCTCAGTCAAGACCGTGGCGAAAGTGCCACGGCCTCCGACTGCAGGCGCTGCTCGGCTCGCTGCATCTTTATTGACCTCGACATTCGCTGGAAAATACGGATATTTACAGAGTGCTTTCTCTCCTCCTTTGGGTCTGGGTGTGTGTATGTGTGTTTGCACCAGTGTTGTGTATCTGGCCGAGAAAAGCACGAGTTTAGATATTGATGGCGACTGGGTGGTAATTGCAACTGAAACTTCAGTGTTTTGTGTTAGAGTGCCACACCAGAGGTCCCATGCAGCCTCATCTCCTTGGAAGTCAGCGAGTTAACAAGGACTAAGGGGACCTTGCGCTGATTGCCGACTGCAGAGGCTGCTGCTGAGTTGAAAAGTATTGCACGTTTGCGGAGCATCCCGTGGTGCTCTGTCCTGTAAGACTGTTGGACGTGATAGACAATGCCAAAGTCTGCGGCGTGTCGCTGGTTTCCCACATTTCCCAGTTGTGTTCCTCAAGCCCCGCAACAGAGAGTTTCCACTCCAGCCATGGCTTAATTAGGGTAATGCGAACAAAACACAATTAAACACAATGAAAAATTACTCCCGAAAACCTTCATAATCCAATGAATGCTTTAATATGCCCTTTGCAAGCAGAACATGGAAAATACACAACAAGATGTAAATCACTAATAAGAACAAACAAAAAATACGATGTTAAGCACAACAGTTTATATTACTGTATATACTGTGGTGGCCTAGCGGGTAAAGAAGTGGATCTGTAATCAGAAGGTTGGAGGTTCAAATCTTGAACCACCAAGGTTCCACTCAGTCACCGTCCCCACACACTGCTGCAACTCAGCAGCAGCCTCTGGACTGTGCTGCAGTGTTTCACAATGACAATCACTTCACTTTCACTTCACTCAAAAAATTAAATAAACAAATGAACGGAATAAACGTGCAACATCGTGCTGGATTTCATAAATTATAATTAACTGGGACAAAGACCCCTTCGTGGACGGAGCCTGTCAATTTGTCGGTGGCTGAAGTGTAAATGTGAATAAGGGATTTTAACAATGGTTCTTTTCAAAAGGAGCTAAGCGCTCACCCTACCTGGCGCATTGTCTACCTGCCAAAAGTTGCCTGTTCACCCCTCGTTCCGCGGGGCAGACTGCATTTCGGATTGTGTTAATTGTGCCGATGGCAGAGGTAGCAGATTACGGCAGGGAGGTCTGCTGGGCCGCGTGCCGAGCCGCTCTTTTGCAAAAAGGATAATTACCGCGCGACGACGCTGACGCAAGTCACACTGGGCCTCTGGAGCGAGCTCCGTCGGCAGGCCCATTCATCCCGCATGAATAATGCATTCGCGTCGGCTCTCGGGTTCTGAAGTCTGACTTCACAGGACTTCCCCATTGTCAGACAGCGAAACAAGTGCGCCCTGGTGTAATTAAACCCAGTTTTCAATTTTTTTAACTAGTTGCACAAGTCTAATTCTAGTTTCGTTGTATTTTTTATTGTTATGGATGGCTTGAATAATTATATATATATACATTTTTTCGCTGTCTGTCTGTCAGGATAATATATAAAACAGCATAGAAGCAAGTAGTCTGGAGGATGAAGGAAATGTTAAGTTGTGCCTTCCAGATGTATATATACAAGGGTGTGTATGTGTATATATATACACACATATATATACACACACATATATATATATTGTTTTTTGGGGGGGTTCTTTGTTTAGCAAAATTTGTTCACTGGAAGGGATATTTTAATTTGATACAGACCTCCATGGTCCAGGCATTGAATGTGGATCCTGTTGAAGAGGGAGTGCAAGATTTCATAGAGAGTGAAAGGAGTTAACGATTGGAAGAATTTGGACAGAATTCCAAACATGAATACTGCAAGCTGGTACAATTGTGTATAAAAATTGTGTGCCACTTTTTTCCCCGTCTCACAGACAAGCAATTTTGACAGGGGTGGGAGGGTGGACTTGACAGTTTGTGGGTGGGATCATTGCCATTTCTGTCACAAAGTATTATTAACAATTATGACCGGTTAGTCACACGCTATGAAATGCTTAATGACCTGCCACAACGATGTGCTTTCCAGAGGACGTCACGACGCCATAACTTTATATTGGCCACCTAGTGTTCTAGTGCATGATAGTTATGACATGAATGTGACGCTGTTGTAAAATAGCACCGAGATCCACCTCAGCCTGGATATGAAGTCAAAGTACAACTAATTCCAGTGGCGTCTGGGGTCTCAACTGCTGGTCCCTACCAGGTGCTCCCCTTTGATCCTTGGTGGCACAACGGAAGCCGTACATTGTCAACAGCTGTCCCCTCTGTCCTGGTGGCTTTATTCAGTCCGATAAGGCGAGTTCAGCTGTCACTTCACCACCCCGTGACTTTCCTCGCCGCGGCGTCGCTACGCTCTCAGCAGGCGGAACAGAAGCGGCACGTTTCCGGGCCGCCAACTTTTACGGCGTGCTCGTATTCATATGTCAGATGGGCGTGTCTGCTGTTGATGCTCATGGGACAGAAGGGGAGGGGGCGTGAATTAAAACGTCAGACAGAGAAGCGGCAAGGGGAGAGGGATGAAGAGAGAGTTGTGACCGGTTGCTGGAGGACGAGGGTGCGGAGGATGAGGCAGGACGGTGCTGGTCTCGCCTCCTGTCTGCTCACGGCGCTGGAGTAGATCGAGCGAGCGAGTGAGAGAGAGAGAGAGAGGGGGGGGGGGGGGGTGACTGCACAGCCCCAGAGTTTCGGCAGAGTCAACCAGGCAAGAGTGAGAGAAGGAGGAGGAGGGAGACACGCCGGCACCCCCCGGGAGACGCCACAGCCGCACTTGCCTCTTCCTCCCCTCCATCCCCCCCGCGCCCTCAACGACGGGGCCCCAAGATCGCCCAGACGACAGCGGCGAGCGTGTCGCGCTCCTGCCGCTGGCCGAGCAAGGTGCGGGGGGGCCACAGCAGCAACACCGGCCACGACGGGCACTGGGCTGGCAGCAGTGGCACGTGGGGCGGACGGGCCGAGCCGGGCCGGCCGGCACGATGCCCGATACTCGGGGGGGAGCGATCAGATGATGAGCGAGATGTCGTTCAGCGGGCGTGACAGCATTCCCCAGGAAGGGGCGGCGGGCGAGCGGCGCAACACGCGGGTGAAGCGCGCCGTGCGCATCTCCAGCTTGGTGGCTCAGGAGGTAGGTGCTCAACTTTTCACATCGTTTAGACGCAGGGAGCGTTGCCGTGGGAACGGTGCCATGCGAATCCAGTGCGATTCACGGAAACTCTCGAAACTCTGCCGCTTCCTTGGGAGCTTGGCTGAACTTTCGACATTGCTGACATTCCATAACTGCTCTTCTCGGAGGGGATTAGAAGTGGGTGGAGCATGAAGGAGTCGGAGGGGCGTGGCCAGAGGCCTGCCCTCCGAGGAGGTGTTGCTTGCCATCTCGGCGGTGAAGTTTCCGCGCTGTAATGAAACCTGCCGCGGAGTGAGCCGAGACGTAATTGAGTCGCTGTGCCGCGCTGGCAGTTTGGGCTCGATTCTCGTGTCTGTGCTACCTGCGCGCTGCTGCGGGCGCCGTCGATTCGGCAAAAGAGATGTGTTCCTTTACGTAACCACCACTTGCGCCGATAGATGGCCACTTTCTCGTCGAGGTGAGCCGGAGCTGCAGGGATAGATTGACAGATAGATTCCATTCCCTAATTGCAGGTTAATTCCCTCTGGGGCAACACAGGGATTCTTGTGTTGATTACGATAGCAACACACTTATAGTGCACGTTTAATTTATTAATCTTAGAGCATATTGTATGTATTTTGCAATTACATGCTCTTTTAATGAGCTTTTCATGTTTTGCAAGATATGTTTTTATTTTTAGAAAAACTTCTATATAGTCACGATTTCTCCTTTAGCTCTTTCAGCACGTTGCTCCAGAATATGACATTCTTGCGTCTTAGACAAATTATTATGCTAAATAACGTCATTTGAATTTAATTAAAATGCTCCAGTCCAGTATTTACTGTGTAGATTAAGGACTAATGAACGAAAGCAATACTTATACATGAAATGTACATAATGTTTTCTATCATTACTTTTTTCAATATAGCCTTTTTCAGAGTGTCTGGCATATTCATATTGTATTGCTCAATTTAATCCATGTTTCTAAACAAATTTAAAATGACAGTCACTTAAATAGTAATTGAATGGCAATTGAGATCTGTGCTCTAGTTACACATGTGCAATAACCCTGTAATAGAGGTAAAAAAATTTTGTTGTTTTTTTGCAGTGTATGGAACTTAAAATACTGAGAAGCGATGCCCAGAGTGATCTTACAGAGAAACAGATCAACTTATCGATCCTCTGCAGGCTATTTTGGCGCCAAGCTCTCTCATGCAGATGTTTATGAATAAAACCCTTCTGCGAAACTCATTTCTGTGCCCCAGAATTGGTGAGAGGTTGCCGAGCTGTGATTGGCCGCTGCAGCAGTGACGCACAGTTGCAGGAGTGCGTGTGTATCAGCCTCGTTTTTCCCCACTCTGACATTTTAGGGCATGGTATAGATCTGTCTACTGCAAATTTTGGGGCATGTAAACGCTACATGCGTCGTGCAGCGATTTATGACGCCATTAATGCCTTTTCCCCAGGGTGATAAAAGTATTTGAGGTCACGGCACGCAGATGCAGTGGAATTCGCCGTTTGTTCGAGCTGCAGAAATGAAAGGAGGCGCCATTCAGAACAAATCGCTTCAGAGGAGGAATCGCTTCTTAATTCACATACGGAATAATGAGGCATGAACTCAGACAACAATGTTTTTAATGTTATGATAAAATATTTGACGTTTCACAAAAGTAAAAAACCCAGTTTTTGTCCTTTGTGACTTTTTACCACATACTGTGCGTTGGCGTTGACCTTTAACCTGGGATGAAGGCCCAGTGACAGATTGAGCAGCATATTTTTTAAGTATATTTTCTATGTTAAAAATTATCTTATTAAAGCTATGACTCACCATCAATCATGACATTTTGACCAGCAAGCTTTGATGGATTAGGTCCCTCTTTTTTCATGGAAACCAAACTGACCTTCTGAGGCGTGGTCTCCTCTAGACATTTACATTTTACATTTACAGCACTTATCAGGCGCCCTTTTCCAGAACGACTTACAATCAGTAGTTACAGGGACAGTCCCCCCCTGGAGCAACTTAGGGTTAAGTATCTTGCTCAGGGACACAATGGTAGTGGGATTTGAACCTGGGTCTTCTGGTTCATAGGCGTGTGTGTTACCCACTAGGCTAATACCAACCTGACAGACCTCTGAGGGTATGAAGTGGCATCTGGTTAAATCCTGTACATTTCGAGGTGCTACCTCCATGGCTTGAATACCATCATAACATTGTTCTTGAACCATTTTTGCAGTGTGGCAGGACACAATATCCTGCTGACAGAGAGCAACACAATTTTTAGATAAGTGCAACGTCTCAAAGTAACGAAAATGCGCTTTCACCGCAGACATTGACAAAAGCATCACACTGCCTCTACTGGCTGGCCTTCTACTCACCGTGTAGGTCATGTTATTTGATTGATCAGTTTTAAGGTTTTACGATATTATTTGTAGTATTGCATCAAGCTATCATTCAGAACAGACATAAAAGTGTCATTTCTGTTCAGTTCTGTGCGGACAGTGTGTGGTAGGAACGTCTCAGTAGGACCTCGGAGCTCCTGGTCTGGACTGGGGACTGGGACGAGCTACGAGCTACTGTCTGATGAGTTACTTCAGTGTGCTGATGGCTGTGCTGTTGTGAAGCGTTAGACAAAAACGTGTGTCACTTTCTGTTGACCTTTTAGTGAGCGGCATTTTTAGTTAAAATTGCTGCAGAACTCTTTCTGTTAAAATGCCACAGAGCCTGTTCATGGTTGTGTGTGTGTGTGTGTGTGTGTGTGTTCCCCCTCAGCACAGTCAGATGTAAACATAATTGATGCTACAAGCCTCCTTTTGTTGCAGTCACAGCTCAATTTCTTTGCCTTCACTGGCCATAACTGGCCACTAGATGGAGAGCGAATGAATGATCAGTCTGGAAATAAATTGTTCCCCCCTGGACAATTTCCACCACGGCGTCCGGGCTCTTCTGCTCACAAGAGCCTGGTATGGGAGGTGTGCCCGATCTATCTTTTTTATAGACAATGCCTGTGCGTTGAATGTGTAATAAGTTCTAATTTTCTTTATTAAAAAGAAGAGATTGGATGGAAAAAGCTAAAGAACGAGAATAATTCCTTACTATAAAATTGGTGGTGATCAGTGCCCAACTTCATTGGGCACTGTCCGGCATGTGTCATTAGAGACACATAACCCTGTGCGGTTGTACACCTTGCATGTATGCATTCTGATCCTTTCTGCAAGTCAAGTGTCACTGATTGGACAGAAGACAACTTGAGCGAGATGTCGGTTTATAGAACTGTGTGAAATGAATAATGGTGCCAAGTAAAAAATAACTGTGCACATGCTACTGTACAGTGCAAATTTTGCTGTAATAGATAATATGTTAATAGGTAAGGTGGTAGCAGCCTAGCGGGTTACACACTCGCCTATGAACCAGAAGACCCAGGTTCAAATCCCACTTACTACCACTGTGTCCCTGAGCAAGACACTTAACCCTGAGTGTCTTCAGGGGGACTGTCCCTTTAAATACTGTTTGTAAGTCACTCTGGATAAGTCTGATAAATGCTGTAAATGTAAAGGTATGTTCTTAACATTTACATTTACATTTACATTTACGGCATTTGGCAGACGCCCTTATCCAGAGCGACTTACAACGTGCTTTCAAGTTAATAGCAGAGGTGAAAGTGAAGTGACTGTCATTGTGAAACACTGCAACACAGCACACAGTGACACGGTGAAATGTGTCCTCTGCTTTTAACCATCCCACTTGGTTAGCATGGCACTGTGTGCCATGACAGGCTCGCGGGGAGCAGTGTGTGGGGACGGTGCCTTGTTCAGTGGCACCTCAGTGGCACCTTTGCAACATTCCGATAACGGGTTCGTTTCTTTACCCTTTAGGCCACCACTGCCCAGGTAGATGTAGAGTGTGTTCAAAGAGAAATTTTGTAAATCACAGCTCAGAACTGTATAACAAGGCTGCTTTTCTGTAAGTGGTGAAATTATATTAACAATTTAAGTATGGAATGTTGCAGGTTATTAATGAATCTGTAGCTTTGAGTTTAAACGTATAGCTCCTGTAAGGCTGTACAGGACAGAATGAGGTGGCGGCCCTGTCCTGTGACGCCTGTCACTTGACATGATGGACAGACCTCCCTGACTGCTGATGCTTATCTGCACTTTGTACCCACTGCAGTCAGACATCAATCTTCTCCCTTTACTGTAAGTCCCTCAGTATCCTGTGACACACACACTTGTCCTCTTGTGTCACCTCACCTTAAGTGTTCTAGGCCTGCCCTTGAAGGTGCAAGTATTTGGCCAGAATGGTATAGTCCCTCCTCCTCTCTGACTTTTAAATGTTACAGGGTTTAAAGGTCAACACATTACACTGTAATAAGAGAACAGCCAGGAATTGGACAGCCTGGCGTCTGGCAGCAATGTGGAGACGTAAGACGGGGACAGCATTCTGATATACTGAAATGTTCAATGCTCGTTGTGCATTATCACTTGAAGAGGCATGTAAAACATTTGTGGCGCAAATTGACCATGATGTATCGATTGTTTCTGCATTGTTTCTGACAGTTTGGTCACACTTGCACACTGATGGACATTTTTGACCCGGTTTGATTGAGTGAATAAAAAAATGTTGGTAAATTCCTTTTTATCATCACTGACATGCAAGTCAGTGATGATTCATTTAGCCAACGTGAGCCATGCTCTCTCAGTGAGACGAGTGTTTGAATAAAACAGCATGCAGAGTGTTCTTCGCTCCTCGGGAAGGGGGGACAGAAACTCCTTACACCTCTAATTTTAATCCTGCTGTGATCTCACCAATGTGCTTCTATGGACACTTATGGGCTGCAGTTCACCATGTTAATAAGCAGAAATGTGAAGTGCATTGAATGCGTACCTTCATGCACAAAAGAACATTTCTTTTAGATCCATATCTAAGGCAATCAAGTATAGTAATAGAAAGCCAAGGAAATAATTGTTTGAATCGCAATTTAACGTTAAAAAGATTTTTTCTATCATGGTGCCGATCTGCATGCTTTCCAACAGAAGCTGCGTGTCTCCTGAAGATGACACTGGGCCGACAGTAATAGGCTTTCAAACCCATATCATCCAACAGCAGCCGTCCCAGGGGAGATGATGTACTGATAGCTCCCATGACTGCCTGTGCACAAAGAGACGGGCTGCAGGGCCGGTGACAGTCCTGCACATGCCAGTCTATGAATATTCACGATAATGCATGCATGCTGGTGCATCTGCGTGTACACGCGCAGCTCTGTAGCATTTCAACGCGTTCTCTTTGCCTTTAGAGAGCCTGCCTCCCTCTGGCCAAGACATGGAAACACACTGTTTTCCTCCTTTTGACTCATTAACTCGCAACAAATGGGAAAATTTGTATGGATGCGGACAGAATTAGGATTTAGCTGTCGCAAATTCCATATCAGAACAAATTCAGGTATTTGTCACCATTAAACTTTTCACCATATTGGGCCGGACTCATGTTAGTAGTGATTGAATTTTATAATAAAGATAATTATGGACCCAAGGGGTCAGAGAGAAACTTGTCATCAGTTTCGGTTTTCATCTCCCCTGCCCCAGTGGAGGAAATCATCTTGTCGCCTGTTAGAGCGCCGTGTTTCCTCAATTTCCTCCGTCTTTGAGCTCCAAGCTTAATTGGGGGGGGGGGGGGGGGACCAATTTCCTGCCAAGGTGAGGCTGATTCATTCTAGCTGTGGGGTGGCAGTGTATTGTGGGGGATCTATCATAACTTTCATCGCATCCTGTCTTACATGTCTGCCTTGTACTCCTTTTACTTCTTTCTTCCTTTCCCAAGTCCCGTGCTTAGGTGTGATTTCCTTACCTGCTTGTTCCCCCAAGGACAGCCAGCCTCCGATTTACAGGCATGCTGACGTCCCGCTGTGTTTTCACGCTGTGCCTGAACTTGAAGTGCGGACAATCTTATCAACACGCTCATCTTTCGCAACATTTCACATATCAGAGAACCCAAAAAAGTCTGATTGAGCAGATGTGCTATCCAAACATCTGCAGGGCTGACATTAATATTACATACGTCTAAAAACTCAATCCATTAGGGGCAGTGGTGGCCCAGCAGTTCAGGGAGTGGCGCCGTAATCAGAAGGTTGCCGGTTCGAATTCCGACCCGCCAAGGTGCCACTGAGCAAGGTACTGTCCCCGGGTGTCTGACATGGCTGTGTCACCATGTGCTGTGCTGCAGTGTTTCACGATGACAATCACTTTCACGTCACTTTCACTTCATTATCCTTTGCTTCCTTCTAAATGTTATACTTGTTTAAAGAAGAGAATTTAATTTAATGCTGTGGCAAATGGAATAGATAATCTATGGCACAGCAAGGTGTGTTCGTACTGTGGTCACTTGCTAATGTTGCGAATTTTATTTAGTGTTGTAAGTTAATTAAATTGACCTTTACTCACTTATTAAATGTTAATAATAAAACAGGACATTTTTGAAATGTGATTAAATTGGACTGGAACAAGCTGGTCATAATAAGGTTTCAACGAACCATTTAGAAGTGTTGAACCTGGGTCAGACCTGTGTTCTGGCATTAAGCGATGCCACGCGGTTCCCTCCCTGACGTCGCCATGTCCCCATGGGTGTCGTTGAGTGATGAAGACGGATCTGAGATGCGTTCCGGATCTCTGATTAAGGTTGAAGGACTTGGCTCGGAGCACCACGCCGCACCAGGTCCATCACCGCCGGCGTCAGGGACAGCGTCGGATTCGCCGCTGAGCTCTCCATTTACCGCTCCATCCATCAGATGGACAAATGGCTGACAAGAGGGTGGGCTCATCCATCACGCCGCGGCTCCGTCCTCGGGAGGGCGTCAAGCCTGACAAGCTCCGCCAGCCCGCTCCCATGAATCAATGCGTCTCGCTCACCTGCAGCCACCGCTGGAGGGAAACATGTGTCATATACGGCCACCCCGCTACCCGCGAGACAAATCTATCACCGGGAAGTGGCCGTAAAATCAAATCCCCCTTGAATGAAATTACTCTCGCCTCACTTTGTCAGCGGGAACGTTGATGGTCCCGCTCGGCGTTAATGTTGTCCTCGTCCCTCCCTCGGGAACGCACACTGTACACAGCGTAGCAGTAGTTGTGCAACATTTCTCATGTTCAAATGACACAAAAATCCTTTTAATAACACTCATCGGCCTCTTTCCACATTTCATTCTGAAAGGCATAAACCTTCCCATGGGCACAGAAGCCCACGAACAATGAGTCACAAAGTTGCAGCGCAGCTCCACTGTGACTAATCGGCCTGTCGGCTGACAAATAGTTGCTCGGTTCTCCGTTGCCTCTCAAGGATGCACGGGCGCATCTCCCCGAATTGAAATGCACTCGCCATGTGAGGCAAGTGCATTGCTTGTCATTGACCCCAACCTTTCACATCACTCTGTGATGTGAGGACTCGTTTCTGTCACGCTGGCTGGACATGGCGAGGAAGTAGGACGCATGTGCATGACGTCATAGGACAGGGGTTTAATACATAATACACAGGACAGGGGAAACATCACCACGCAATTACCCGACAGTGAACAGACACAAACAGGGCAGCTATATACAATTACACAGGTGATAACAATCAGGGAACATTACACAAGACTACTTGAGACTCCAGTCCAAACCTCGGACCGGAGGATCATGACAGTACCCCCCTCAAAGGCACGTCCTCCGGCAGTGCCACAAAAAACTGTTCATGAAGGGGGGGGGGGGGGGGGGGTCCATAAGGACGAGTGGTCGCTGTCCTGCACTGACAGCTTCAGGCCCGGGCCAATGCATGGCTCAATGCATGGACCAGCATCCTGTCCACCGTCTGCAGGCGCCTGTAACTCTGTCAGTCTCCGGCACGCCCCACTGAGAAGTTATCGCCGGGAGCACCTGAAATGTGCGATCGAGGTCCGGCCACACAAATTCGTCGGTGCTCCCCCGCCTCCGGAATCGCCAGGGGGAACATGGACAGCGTGACAGATCCTCTCGACCCCACAGTAGCTTTCGTAGGCCGCCGAGAGTCTGTCACACTTGGGAAACCAATAAAAACATGACATGGATCATGGCGGGGAACTGGCGATTACCGGAGGTGCGTCGCTGGAATCCGGACGAGACGGCAGTGTGGGGGGACGTCCATACATGGAACCTTGGATACCACCAGACATGGAACTATGGGGCAGGCGTCCTCCCGACAAACTTTGGGTCTCAGCGGTGTGGCGTCATTGTCGGGTCATTCTGTCACGATGGCTGGACATGGCGAGGAAGGAGGACGCATACGCACAATGTCACAGGACAGGGGTTTAATACATAATACAAAGGCCAGGAGAAACATCACCACACAATGACCCAACAGACGTCCTGCGCTTTTCACCTGCAATTCATGAATATGTCTGAGTGGGTAAAAATGCTTCTATGCAATCTCTCGATCTGTCTGCACTTTGCATGTAGGATGTGAAGTATTATATTACTTTGAAGTGGAAGTTTTTACCTTGGGTATTTCTACTGTTATCATTTGTGACAGGATTATTGACACCGGCCATGTCTGCGGGCAGCAGAGGGTTTTTGGAGGGCTGCCTAATGCCTGGTGCACCCTGCCGCCCTCTGTTTGACCCCAGCGGCCTCTGATCCGTTCGGGTGGTTCAAATGGCTTCTCTTTCACTCAGCTGGATGCAGTCAGGTCACAGGCTGATCATGGACTTGCAGCTCCAGAGTAGTGACATCTTTGGGAAGAGCCAAGGACAAACAGATACATACATTTTTAAAGAAGTAGTGAAACTTTTTACAGGCAGTGTAAGACCAACAGTTCCCTGTTATTATTGTGTATTGTTTTTAAGTATTTATTATATTTAAACGTGTGGATCAGGATAAATAGATCTCATATTATAGATACGTATGTTATAGCTTATATTTGTGGAAATTGTTGTACTTACACATTAATTACATGCTACTAACACATTAATTAACAGTTATTGAATGAATCTCACTAGTTTCAGTAGCTGCATGGACATCCAAATGAAATTTAAACAATGTGTGGAATGTTGCAAATAAAGATTGTCTGGTGCAAGGGTCTCCAGGGGTCTGGTCCACGATGTGACATTCTTTTTATGATGTGTCAAGCAGAGGGGCTGAAACAGGTGTTTGCTCACGAACATGAGTCTAATGATTAAGTGTTGGCCATTTTTTGTTGTTGTTGCTGTAAATATAATATGTTTGTGTGGACACTGAATGGTTAAAATATGTTTTCAGTCTCGTATTGGCGGGAGATGCTGTCCCTGGCAGGGAGAAGTCCTGTGTAAACAGAGGTGGACACAGTATCAGATCACAATCTTTTTTTTTTTATGTCCATTTTTGCTAATGAAATTACCTCATTACTCATCCCTCACCATCTTTCCCTTCTCTGGCCAGCTCCCACCACCCGGTGAGATCAGAGATGAGGCCGGTTATTAATTAAAATGGGGGCTGTAATTAGAAAAGTTCATGAGTTCTTTTCCGGCTCACCTCCTCCCCAAATTCTCCTCTTTTTTTTTTTTAGTTCCCGTTCTTTCCTGTTCTCGCCGCCAGGATCCGTTTTTCTCTCGGGATCCTGACTTCATGACTTTCTCTGCTGAAATAAGACACTGTCACCTCGACCACCAGTCCCAATTCTTCCCTCTCTATCTCACCTATCCCAGAATTCCCTGTCGGCACAGGAGAAAATCTGTCACCTCGGTGGCAACAGCTGCCCAGGCAGACGTCAGCCGCCCCATGTGGCCGTTGTGCAGCAAGAGCTGTTTGATCGTTCGCCCTTCCCTCAAGTGATCTGGAGAGCTGGTGTGGGTGTGTGTAGGGTGGGTGTCCCTTTTTTTTTTTTTGCAGCACAGGTACCCACAGTATTCTAACACTGGGTCTAATTCATACCTTTCATAATGTATACAAAAAAAACTCTATTTAAGCAAATTGGTTTACAGCGCTTCTTATGTGTAGACGCATATGCAGAGTTAATGTAAAGCCAGCAAAGGTTGAAGAATGAAAATATATAAATATATTTCTTTCTTCCTTCCTCTGCAATAATCAGTTTCTGGAGCATGGAGGCAGAAGAAATCATTTCATGTCAAATGGACATGATGGAGATGGTAGAGGCAGAGGTGTTGGCCGATGTTGTAGAGAAATGGGAATTGATGACAGCGAAGACACAAGTGGTCGTCTGTCACTGCTCTTTCACTGCCTGATCATTTCATTTAAAGGTGTGTGTGTGGAGAGTGAGATAGGGCAAGATAAATGGTGACTGTTTGGTGACTGCTAAGTGGAGAGGAGTGCCACTCTCTCACTTTGTCACACAGGTACAATTTTGCTCTTAATTACGGTGTAATGTAGCGGGACCGCATTGTGTTCCTAAAAAACAGCAGCACGCGCCCAAGCAGAATAATGGACGTTTCGCTGCATTTACCTTTTCCTCCTCCCTGGCAGAACATACTTTTCTTACACTCCCCTGAGAGTTACATAATGCTCCTGCAACGCTCAGAATGTATATCACCTGCATCACAGCTTCAGTTTGCACTCAAATACAATTTCTGTCCAGCGTGAAAGAAGCATAAGTGCTTTAAATATTTTTTTCCAAAAATTCCGCAGAAAGACCTTATTTATGAATCAACTCTAATGTTATTACTGTTATAATGTTTTGAAAGAATGATTATTAGAAAGCTTCCTGGTGTCATGGATGTAGATTACATTGCTCTTTTTTTCAGCTTGCCCTCCAAAACATTATCATTACATTCTAGACTTTATATCAAATTATCATCTGATCTGTGCATTTAATCTCCATTTGACTGATTGTTGGGATGATTTTCTAAAGGACATAACAGTTTTTTTAAATTAAAGTAAAATAAACAATTTTACAAACAATTTTTAAAAGTAGCTTTTTTGTTGTTGCTTTTTTTACATTTACATTTACAGGATTTATCAACCGCCCTTATCCAGAGAGAATCAGTAGTTACAGGAACATTCCCCCTGGAGACACTCAGTATTTTCCTCAGGGACACATTGGTTTTTAAAGAAGTTGAATATGTAATATTGAAACATGATGATATTGTGTTCTCAGTGCCATTAATATTAACATTTGAGTGGATGCGGGCAGTGCACCAGCCCTTACTTTCAGACCCAGATGCTATTCAGCTGTGAGACAAGGTCTTTGGAGTGGCTCTGAGCTGCCACTTCTCAACTCGCTGGCCCGCTGTGGCGCTACTCACCCGCATCAACAACTGTTCCATTCAGCCCGAGGCAGATGCCGAGCGCAGGAGGTTCCAGACCTCGCCCTGCCGCGTGCTGCTTCATCTGCAGGCTGCTGTTTATAAATGTGCTAAAAGGCTCCGGAGGGGCAGGAGAGAATGAACTGACGGTTTGATGGACAGGTCTGACAGCAGCTTGTGTGGTGGGCTGTAGAGTATCTCATTTGTACTTTCGCACCACTTGACCCCTTCAGATGTCCCCAGAGTTTTAGGACATGGCTCATGTCGATGCGTCCAACCACCCAAGCTCAAGGTTGCCTGAAAGCTGGAGAGAATCCCAGCATCCTCCTTTCATAGCACTTCTTTCATGTTTCTTTTTCACAACATTAGCAGTGCTCAGATGGGACTGGGGTCATGTTTAGAGAGTAAATGTTGCAGTGCAGTCTTGCAAACTTGTCAGCAAAATTTTTATTTTCACATTTGATTGTGTATGTTCAGATTTTGTAGGGCTTGTAGTACCTATATAAAGATTTTTCTTTTTACGTCTGAATTCATCATCAACCGACAAACTCCATCATTACTCACTGATGTCTGATGTGTTTAATTATTCTAATGTACAGAAAATATGCAATTCAGGATAGCACTGTGAAACATTGATGTCAATGCAGACGATATTCAGGGCACAGCTTTAGAATGCTGCATACAACGTTATGCAGAAAAGCCCAGGAAATATCAGGGAGACCATTTGGAGCATGGAAACATAAAACTGACAACATAAAACAATTGCCAATTTCTCAGGCTGAAATACTGAACATTTGGAACACATCTACAACGGCCTTCACAATCGTTGGCAGAGGCCCTTATCACGAGTGACTTGCACGAGTGAAGTGCTTTGAAGTTTATCAGTGGATCCATTCTGATGCTGGATCACCAGGACCATCAGTCTGTTGGCAGACAATAGAGTCTGAAAGCAAGTTGACAGTTTTTTATTCAAATCTGATGGTGCAAATCCAAGTACTTTTTACAATAAAAAAATGCCAGAACGCCGTTTTACAAAAAGAAAAATCCAATAGTGTGATCAGGTGTGTAGAAAGCCCATGATGTGAAAAATGTTTAATCACCTCAAGAAAACAGACAATAAAAAAAAATTGTAAAGAATATCAACAAGTGATTAATGCAAAATGTTTATTATATTTATTAATCTGAATTATGTGATTATATTTTATTATATCATGACCTCCCAAATCTCCCGCAAATTACGCCTAAGGACACACTATGAATCTAAGCTTGTGAGACAATATGCTCCACCTTTAGTGGGTGGCCCAGCCGTTCATATATGTGGCCCTCATTGAAATAATCTAGACCCCAGGTCTAGATGCATGACCTTCTTGTGACCTTCAGCCATTTAGATATAATGGGGTGCGAGATGAGAATGAACGCTCATGGTGTTTGGTGTTAAGTGCCTTTTTTGAAAGCCGGTAATGTTGTGCTGATCTTCGACTATGACGCCTGTTGGCACATGAGGTAAGGCTGTGCCACACTCGGTTCAGTCCAACCCTCAAGCACCAACCCTTTAAATATAGTCACAGAGGTTACTTTTTGCAGTATCCAAGCAACGTGGCCAAGGCAGCGTGTTGTGTGAGAGCGACGCCACCACTGCCGTCTCCAAGGAAAACCTGGGATCTGCGCAGTGGACACAATGGAGTAAATGAGGACTGAGGCGGCGGCGGTGATAAGTAGTAAGGAAGCAGAGAAAGGCCAGCGTTGAGGCCGCCCGGTCACGTTGCAGCTCTGTTTACGCCTGCGGACATTAGTCGAGCGGATGAGGGCAGATGACCCTTGCAGGCCCACTTAAACGAGACACATTCAGAGCACAGGCTGCTCTTAAGGGAGAAGAGATTCGGGAATCTTAACAGCACCTCTGACAAATATATAATATTATGTACAGTATGTAAAATACTCCTATGGATAAAACTTTTTTCCTAATTAGTGTCCAAGCATCTGATGTTTTATGCCAATATACAAACTAGAGTACAGTATGTACAATAGTGTATAGCAGTGTTCATTTGCAGTTGCATAATAATAATGTATGTGGACAGACCTGTCCACTTTTTGTAACAATTTGCATTTGATTTAGCAAACTATCATGAGAGGAAATATCATACAGTTCAATGAGCAAAACTCATTTGCATTTGACTGATTGAACAGTCATCTGACTAATCAGGGCGATTAATGTCATTTTGGCTCAGGCCAAACTACATTTCAAAATGTACTAATAGTCACGTGACCGGGAGCACCATGACTCCCATAAATTGGCAAGATGGCCACTGCCAGCCGCTCAGTCATTGATTGGCATTAGTCAACTCGACTCGGCTCTATTTCTCCTCGGCTAAGTAAGACTGTCCTTATTTGTCTCCTCATCTATCTACTCGTCCTTTCGCCCCGATCCCATCCTTCACGCGAATGTCAACATCCATGGGGTGTTGCGGCTTATACCGGCTCACGTTGGCAGATTAATACAGTGGAAACTTACCTGCCTCCTTTGCGCTCAGCCAATATGGGGTTCTCGTTCCCACCAGAAACGCGTCAGAACTGTGATACTAATGTACAGAAATGTGTACCCAAGACACAGAACCAGCTCTGTGAAGGTCTGTCTCTGTCCATAACATGGATCTTGCAAGATAAATGCGGAAAAAAAGAGAAATTGTAAGTTGTAAGTTGTATGCTTGAGCTCATTTTAGACTTTTTTTTAGTCATTAGGCCCGCTCATCAGGTCAGGAAAAGTCGTTTTGGGTGAGTGGGTGTTAATCACTTCTGGGTGTTTGCTGATGCTTTTCTATTTTCCGTGACTCAACTGTGCCAAGGATGTTGCTGTGACCCATTAGTATTCAATCAGTAGCCCCATTACGACCTGGACTATAAATTGACATCAGGAATTAATCTTGCGGCGTGAGCCAGCTGTGTCCTGCGTGAGAATTTCACGTGTGCACCTGCTGACACGCACGCTCGTAGGTGGAATATGCACAGACCCTCATCAAGACAATCAGAAAATACTCACAGACACACACGTATGAGGTCAGCCAGCCTTTGCGTTGCAGATTTTATTAGAGCTTCATTCCCATATGAAATGGGGGTGCTAATCTGAGAATGTTGTCTCACCGTGGGGCTTGGCGCGTGTGATAATGCTCGTGTGATAAGTAAGTGTGTGTTTGTGATGTGCACATTTACAGCTGAATAGCTGCCGGGGCTTTATGTGACTAACGTTCAATGAATTTCTTTATTTACACATGCAGAGTTAAAAGAACTAAATAAGCGTGGCGCTGATAATAGTGAGCATGAAAAATCACGATTTTGATGCTACGAGGAGAGAATCTGATTACCATAGGATGCTGCTAGGATGTGTGCCAGCTGGCTGGTGTTTAGTGACCTTTAAAACCATGATGCCAGATCTCTATTGGTGCCTTTGTGTGTGTTTGTGTGTGTGTGTATCCCTCAGGCCTGTGTGTGTGTGGTGCTTCTCTCTACCATGTAGACACACACAGGCAGCTGTCACTGGAATTTATTTCTGGGCAGAAGAAGTTTCCCTCAAGCTTACATGTGTATTTACACACACACACACACACACACACATTAGACTTGCATAGACACAGACATATTTTAATGGACAAGGGGCAGTGGTGTCCTCACGGGTAAGGAAGCGAACCCGCAATCGGAATGTTGCCGGTCCGACTCCCGAGTCAACAAGGTGCAACTGTGCAGAGCACCGTCCCCATACACTGCCCCCCGGGCGCCTCTCATGGCTGCCCACTGCTCACCAAGGGTGATGGTTAAAGTCCACCTTTGACCTACATCGTCCATTTCTTCTTGCCTTGACTAGCTGTACATTTCTTCTGTTTCAATAAAGTTGCAATGAACTTCTTTAAACAATTACCAAACCTCAGAAATACAGTAGTAGATAAAGGTTTTAAGCCGTGATGGCAATATGCTGAGCATCTTGGGTCGCCCCCAGCGTAATCAGACCGAGCAGAGAAACACGCTGCTGCTTTCACTCCAATAAGCAGATTTCTGCTTGTTTCGCTCCCTTCTCACCTCACGTCACCTCGCCTTTCATCCTTGAACACACGTTCCCTGTATTATCACCTTTCCCCCTGAGTTACCCTCAGTAGAGCGGAGCTCTTCATGTTCCCTCGCTCAATGCTCTCCGTTTCGAGGGCAAGAACAGTACTACTGCTCCCCTGTACAGCAGCCGTCACCGCTCCAGCTCCTTCCCTGAATTATTCATCCCCGCCTCGGAGAGCGGGAAGATCTCCTCCCTCTGGAGAGACCAGGTCGTAGAGAAGAGGAGTGGCGACTGGCAGAGGCAGGCTGGAGTCTGTGGCGGAGCGAGGAGGGACGTGAGCGCAAGGTAGTTGCCGCGGCAGCGCCGAGCGAGGACGGCTGAGCGAGGGACCCTCGCCGGGGAGCCCTCCGCGCCCGGGCCTCCCCAGGCATGTGCGGCCGGTGCCGCGCCGGTCCCAGACTCCCCGTGCGCCCGGGCCGTGGCCAGGCGGGGCCGGTCGAGGCCGCCGGGAGCCAGGGGTCGGGGCGGAGGCAGGACGGCGACTCCCCGATGTGCGTCTGAAGACCATGGTCGCACCGCTGCTTCTGAAGCTGCTGAGCGAACTGCTGCACACCGACGCCACCCGACCGCTGTCCGTTCACATGCCTCACGAGCCTGGCCACAACACCCGCCGGTGCTGGGACACCAACACCTCGCGGCTGACCTCCGAGGGCAGAGAGGTGAGGGCGTGTGTGTGTGTGTGTGTGTCAGCGTGTGTCTACGGCACGTCTCTTACATAAAAACAGGGATGGAGGTCCCTTTAAAAAAACGGGGTGTTTTTGCGAATCGAGAACAAAGAAGAGTGCGAGCTATTTTAGTCGAGGAGAGGTTGACGCTGAGTGCCTGTGTGTGTGGTCGTTCCTTCTGTTCCGAGAGGGATGGAGAGGAATCGAGGGACGCCGCGTCCAACAAGAGCCTCTTTGTGTCTCTATGAAGAGCCTGCAGAGATGAGCCGAGTTGAACACGAACCTGTGTTACAAGTGGCGAGTCGACCTGTACAATCCCACGCCCACGCCAGCCCTGCAAAACAGGTGCCGTTCGTGCTGAAATGGGGGCATGAGCTCCTCTCTGACCTCTGACCTTCCTAGTTCAGAAATCAACCGGCCGAGCGATCATTTTGTCCATGTGCCCGCATGTGTGCCTGCCCTGTCTTTCTCTGGACTAGGGAATCCTAAATCCCTCAGGAGCTGTAGGAGGACAGATGTCCACTAGCTGGAACTTCTTCTCGCCAGTGTCATTGTGGTCCAGTCCGGTGTGAGCAGGCACCAAAAGTGCCACGATGGCTGCACGCTGTCGTTCACTCGGGAACAAGAGTGAGAATGCAAATGACTTTATGAAAAAGAGACTCCGAGACAGAGTGATTCATTTGACGTTCATTAATCGTTCATCCCGCCCCCACTGCAATCACGGCCTGCTATTGAGGGAGTTGGGAGGGAAATTGGAACACTGTTAATATACCTGTCCTCGTGCAATGGGCAGGCGTTGCGCGCGCAGATTTTCACAAGTGCTGATGAATGAATCCTTACCTGCCCGCGTATTCCAACTGTAATGAGTTTTTAACGAGGCAGCAGGAATATTAAATTAAAATGCAAAAGAGCAGGCGACTCCTAGAGAATATGCAATTTTGCATCGGGAATCAACAACGCTTGTCGGTACGACCTTGAAGAACTGCATGTGCGCAACCCAGAGAAGTGCGGTTCATGATCATATGGATCATAATTCCCACCTCCAATGAACTAGTGGGTGAGGGCAGAAAACCATCAACGGACACAACTTGGACCTCACAATGCTGCATAATCATTCTGGATATTTTAATAAGTTGGCAGAGCATGCACCACATCCGTGTTATTTTCACATAAAAACATGTCGCTCATGTTGAAACTGATTTTTATCACACTTACTGCATCCACCTACTCAAGCATGGTGGGGACTGCTGGAACTTTTATAGTCAATATATTTATTATATATTTACACTACAATTAGCTCTCATGCATGCATTTCAACACCAAGCTTGTAAATGGAGGATATTTCCTCAGGCATAATTTATTATTCATTTGCTTAAGCAGTCGAGATGTTGGAGGATGTGTTGGGAAATGTCCATTTAGTCCGATGGCAGCATCGGGACAAGCTGGATTTGAGTATCGAGCACCTAGTTCTCTGTCTGAGGCAGACTGCAATGCATGATGGTCTGCATCAGCCAATGCAGGGTGCAGCTATATCTTTTCAGACAGGACAGGTCAATGAGAGGACGTTTCGGACGTGGCTATAAAATCTCTAACGTTGACTGTTTCACGAACTTTACTGGGCTCTACAGGTCAAGGGTTGCAGAGGTTTGCTAAGATCATTATGAATGAAACTGAAGAACAAGTTCATGCCCGAGCTGGTAAAAATGAAATCGAAAGAATTACATGTACCAAGTTGTGTTTGCGTTGCTTTTATATGACTGCCATTTTGTTACTGTCTATAATTGCCCTTTATAACTATTAACACAATGAAGTTTTGTTGCATGAATTGATTGCTAAATTGCAATAATAGGAGTTTTGATGTACTAATGACTAAAGTCGTGTTAACATGTATAAATAGTGACACTTTTGTGAGAGGTGACATGGGAGACGTCTGTTGGGGTGTAGTTTGAACCAAGGCGCTCGGGCCCAGTGCTGCAAAAGAAAGCTTCATGGATCTTGGCAGAGGCTTCTGTCGGCATGGAAGCAGGGAGGAGAAAGCTGATTCATCTTGTTAGGCTGGTCTGTGCTGTCGCTTCTCATACACCGAATTAGTGCGACGGCATCTCTACGCTGCGATGGTACCTGCTTTTTTTTTTCTCCTTTGCATAGATTTATTTAACTTTTTTTTTTTTTTGTGCAGAGAGAGGTTCCTGCTAAGAACACTTTCAGCACGTAGATCAGTGATATTTGGTGATGTCAAATGATGCCATATGCCATACCATAGTACCATAACTGGAGGCGTTCATTTCTATATAGATTCTGCGGCAAAATCTGCAATTTTGAGTGAAATTTGCAGTTCTGCCTGATCTGACGTCCTGTCCCGTTCTTATATAACAGCTGACGGTACTGAGCTACTGAAGAAGATGTGAATGAATATCCTTGATTCTTTTTTCATAAAGAGGTTTGTTTACGGAATTTCGGAGGATTATTTATCGTTATTGCTCATTATTTTTATTCGCTCCGTTCATTTACCCACGTTGGTTTTCAGCCCACGTCGGAGCGGCCTCCCTTATGTCACTTGACTTTAATTTGTCCTGGCACTCAAACGCTGGCTGCCGGTTAATCCACGAGTAAACAAACAACGGAGCACGGCGACCTCAAATTCAAATCAGCCTGTGTTCAGGTTCGAGCCTTGTTTTAATCGTCATTTCTTCTTCATGAGATCCAAATGACTTTTTTATTAGTTAATAAAGATTAGGAGATTAGGAGCCTGAGCAGGGAGCTGCCTTTAAGGCGATGAAGTCTCCCTCATTCACGAGTTAATTCCTTAAAAATCTTTCTCAGAGTCATGTCGGAAACTTCATTCAGATTCCTTCTTGTCTCTTTCCCCCTCAGCATTCCTTAACAATTGGATCCGAGTGCAGTAGGCGGAGGGTAAACCCCCCTAAAGAGATGATGGCCACGTAAATGGAACAAGAAGGAAAAAGCTGTAGGGCGACGGTGAAAGATCGCAGAGGCGAGCGGTGGGAGCGTCCCACGGGTCTCTGGCCTTTTGTAAGCGGCGTCTACCCACGCCACAGAAAAGGTCATGGCTGATAGCTGGTCACGCGTGTGTCACCACGACAAAAGGCAGGTCTTTATCAACGTCGCATGTCACGTCGCGCCACAACCGTCCACAACACAAGTGGAGACCATTAGAAGAAGGGGGAGGGCAATATAAAAATGAAAATTGACTGAGAACTGCGGTTTGTCTGGTGGTTGACACCTACACATTTACCTTAAAGATGCCATTGATCATCGTCACAATGTTTTTTCGTTCCCGGCTACTGTTTTCATTACTTCTGAGTCAGGTAATAAAATTACAAATAAATGTTGTTCTTTTTATCTGTTCCACACTGCATTGATTTCAATGTTGCACAGTTTGACACTGATGCTGACAGCTGGTTGGCTGCAGCTATGATTTACTGTAGTAATTGAAATTTTCACAGGGCCTTCACTGCTCCTTAGACCCCCAGTCACAGGCCATCATCTCTGATGCAATATCTACGCCGGCGCGTGAGTCATGAAATATTGAATTTTTTGACCGTGTTTGTCACCTCAGGGTGTCTCGGAACGGGAGGCTGACAAGAGGTGGACTGGAAAGGAAGTTAATGGGGGGAGGAAAATGCTTAGCACATCGCCTTTAATCCTGTCTGAGCTTTCTGGAACAGACTGCAAACAAGCTTCCAAAGCATTTGTGGATCCTGAGGAAACGTTTTCCAGTCCGCACTGACACAATGTCTACTTCCCATATGAAAGACCTTCAAAGGCATGTGTTGTGGTGGCTCAGTGGTGGCTTATTAGGTAAGGAAGCGGTCTTGTAATCGGAAGGTTGTGGGTTCAAATCCAAAGCTGCTCCCCGGGCGTCTGTCATGCTGCCCACTGCTCAACAAGGTTGATGGTTAAAAGCAGAGGACACATTTCATTGTATCACCATGTGCTGTGCTGCAGTGTTTCACAATGCTGATCACTTCACTTTCAGTACATTTACATTACAAATTTCACACTTTGGTAGCTCTCGAGATATCTTTGCGTTGTAATGGTATGGTTTCATGAAAAACATATTGGTGGCATATTGGTGGGCATCTGTCACATACCAGCAGTGTATGCATGAACAAACTGCTTTTTGCGTGACCTTATCCCTCACCTCGTCCCCATGGTCTCAGGACTGGTGGCCACAGTCAGCCATGCGCCAACCTTGCGGCAAAAGAAAAAAAGAGCTGTTATCAGACATGAACCTGGTGACCTTGACCTTGGGCAAATTCTACCAGTAAAATGAGTTTGAATTAATTTTAAGTCATGATTTGCATAACAGTATTCAATTTTACATTGTTCAACAATGTATTCTATTCCTGTGACATGTTATGTGCTTGCATATTGCTTTTACGACCACAGATAACACTTTTAAGTCCTTGGCATTGTAGGCAGTTCAATTAACATTGCCATTCAAGATCCAGTCTATACCAATACGGGCTCCAAGGTGTTTAAACACCCACTGTGTGGTCGATACACTGCTGCAGATAAGCATATATGTTTACCCTGATGGAGGCCAAGCTTCTTCTCCATACTAAAGCTTTTAATAATTCCAGAATGAGGGGTGGCAGATGTGGCAGCACACACTATTCTACACACACTCTGCACACCAGGAAGTGCAAGATTTAAAAAATGAAAATAACATATTCTTCCCGTTCGGTTTTTATCCTTAAAGTTTTCATACCGACATCTAAAAATAAACCCATGAGAGTCCCTCCGGAGCCTGGCATCCCTCCCTGAGGTGCACATACTGCGGCCTCGGTGCCGGGGTCTGCTGTGCAAGCGTAGGTTTGATGTAGCGTTGTCCTCCAGCCCCAGCCTGTCACATCATAGGGTGCGGAGATGACCCAGATCACCCTGTTTTATTACGGTGATTTCAGCTTGTTTTTTAGTGCTGTACAAGGGCAGAGATGGATACCACCAAGAATAACAAACACCCGTTTAAAAATTACGGACATCGCATACTCGTTTGAAAATGTATTCCACGCTGGTGAGAATTTTGTATAACAGCATGACTTTCTCAGGGGGGCACCTGGAGGTTAAAGAGGTCTATTTTTTACTCCGCTGACCACGTCCCCTTGCAGGAGTTTACCACCCCATCCCCTGGGCTCAATCCATCAGGTCTCAGCCCTGTTACAGAAACATGTTTGTTGTACTGAAGGTTTTTGAAGTTTGAGTCAGATCCAGTTGATCACTTCAGCTCAGACAAATGTCCTGTTTCAGGCTTCCTAACTGTCCTAATGAAAAAAAAAAGTTTTACTACCATAAAGTCTTAAAGAGAAGTGTCAGATTGGCATCGTCCTGAGATACTCTCCCAAAACTGCCTCTTCTTTTACTAATATAACGCACTTTGAACTTTAATAAGATACGTATCACAATACATGAGTCACGATACGATTATATCACGATATATTGTGATACTGTATGCGTCATGATACTGATTAGAAGTATATAAGGGCGTCTGATAAATGGCATAAATGTAATGTAGTTACATTTGTGCTGATCTCTGTAAAGAAAACGATCAACGCACTAAATTTATAAATTTGTGGACTAAATTTGTATAGAAAATGTTGATATTTTTATTGTCCATGTATTGATACAATATCACCATGTAAAATATTGAAATATATTGCTGTATCGATATTTTCTAACACCCCTAATGATAAATGACCATAAAGACACAAAAACCTTTGATTCCAGCTGTTCAGGTTCAAAACATATTGTTGGTTTACAGAGTGAGGTATATAATGCAGAATGACATTTAAACAATATTCAATCCATCCATCAAAAATTGTACATTTCTTTTGTCCTTTTTTCACCGTGCTATATATTATAAAGCATCTGTATAGTGAAGGAGCCATATCCTCTGTTTTTTTTTTCACCCCGGGGGTGTTTTGAAAAGCTGTTCAGTTTCCATACCGACATCTAAAAATAAACCCAACAGAGAGTCCCATCGGAGCCTGGCATCCCTCCCCAAGGTGCACGTACTGCGGCCTCGGTGCTGGGGAGATGCAAGCGTAGGTTTGATGTAGCCAGCCTGTCACATCATAGGGTGCGGAGATGGCCCACATCACCCTGTTTTTTTTTTTACGGTGATTTCAGCCCTGGCATCACACTGAGAAGGGGAGTCGCTTTTAGGCACACAAAAAATGGCCGACGCATCTTCTTTGCCTTTAATCTTTGTGCACTATTACATGCAGCTATTTCAGCTGTTCTGTATGAAGCCCGGGTTGAAATAATTGAAATAAATGTCAGCATGCTAACATGGTCACAGATGCATTTGAAATATGTTATTTGATGTGTGAATTGCGTTATAATTATCATGCTGCGTTTTAGTGTTTTGCTGCTCGGTGGGATCTGGCCCTAATGGGGCAGTGGTGGCCTAGCAGTTATGAAGGAGGCCCCCTAATCAGAGGGTTCCAATCCTGATCCGCCAAGGTGCCATTGAGGTGCCACTGAGCAAAGCACCGTCCCCATTCACTGCTCCCTGGGCACCTGTCATGGCTGCCCACTGCTCACCAAGGGTGGTGGTTAAAAGCATGTGTGCAATGTGTGGCGGTTGATTGGCTCCGGACTGACCACTCTTGACCCTGCTGTTTAGTTTGTGTGTTTATATTGCCCATGTGTGGTTTTGGCCATCATATTGAATATGTCGTCCCATTTCACAGTGTGCTAAAATCGCAGAGGCATAAATATCGGTTCACCTCATGTTTGATTCAGGATAAAGTTTATTACATTTGTATCAATTTTGGTTTTTCTTCACAATTTAATAAAATCTGTATGATAATGTGCATAAAAATTTTAATAGCATGGCCATTGCATGGATGGTTCTAATACTAATACAGTCAGATTCAGTTTGGGCCTTTGTATTAAATGTCATATTTCCATGTGTTCTTGGAATATTGTAGCATCACTCACTTGCTGGGAGATTTAAGATCTTCAATTTGTTGAACGATGCTGTAATTAATTATGCTGAAATTACAACAATTAATTTCCACGGCCAGAGTTGAAAAGCTGGAGAAGTAAACCTGTGTGATGCTGTGACATGCCTGCATGTTTCCCAGAGGCCGTCTTCTGACCTTTTTACTGTCCCCTGTCAGTGCAGGTCTCATGGGACAGCACTGAAATATCCCAAATCCCCAAGAGCTTGAGGACAAATCTGCCATTCCGATTCCCATCCACATGCTCAGGAGCAGCAGATAACAGTTTTTTTTTTGCCCTTCACACCCCCTCACCCATCCCCCTGTAACCCTGCCAGCTGAAGTAAAATGGCTCTAGTTTGGAGCAGCACCTGTTTCCCTCGCATACACACCTGCTGACCATGACCACTCTTGTCTTTCTACACTGGGATGTGGACCTCTTAAAAGAGCAGCTCGTTGCTCGTACCTGTGAACAACTGAGATACTAGATAGGGTTTGTCTTCATCTTCTGCTAGAAATTCATCTGTCTATGTGTGGATTATGCATGTCATATGTATGGATGCATGAAAAATGCACACAGTGAGGGGGAGAGAAAGAGAGAGAGAGAAGTAAGTCACCCACACAGACACATTTGTTTAAGCAGTACATTTACAGCATTTATCAGATGCCTGTATCCAGAGCATTTTACAATCAGCAGCAGTGTCAAGGACAGTCCCCCGTGGAGCAATGATAGTAAGTGGTGTGAACGTGGTTCTTCTGGTTCTAACTAGGCCTACCACATTCCAAAGTTGGTTCTCCATGTGATTCTTGGCAGGCCTCTTCACCAATATTTTATTAGAATTACCCAACATGAGTCTGCTGTAAGCGTATGTGCATATGAATTGTGTGCAGAACAGTGGAAGTGGCTCTATAAACAGGCCCAAACTCAGCCGTGTCTGTGAATTATGCAGCAGGGCATTGCTACGCCCCAGGGCATGACGGCAGCACCACAGAAGACCACAAAAGACCCAGGGACAGTGCCACACTGATCGTCGAAACAGATAAGCTGCGGTGAATTCTCCTTCATACGCCTGGTCCACTGTTGTTTGCTTTGGATGCATCTCTAGAGCCTTTTTTGTATCTGAGGACAAGCAAACATATTTGCTTACGCAACGTGTACCCAAATGTACCTTTTATAATTGCGTGCCTCTAGTGTGCATTAATCAAGCAGAGAAACGACAAATCCTCTGGATATTCCTATCCTCGTTATTTGCAATTATGTATTAACAAGAATCATTTATTTTTTGACTGGAGCAGCATAATGACAAATGCCTTCTTTAATGAAACTTATTTTAGAACAGTTTTAAGAGTAGTGCTTTAAATAATTATGATTAATATCACGAAATGTGCAATTATTCTGAGCATCATGATATTTATATAAATAATATTATAAAGTGGTTTTAGTTCTGATTCTGAGCAGTAATGTCATGTGATTAATGTAATCCACACTGTGTTTTTAATCCCATTTGAATTAATGTGTGTATCACTGTATGTGAAAAACATTTTAGGCCTTGGGTAGGACATGTTTTTTGTCACATTTGTCATATGTGTCATCAAAATGCTACATGCTTCCACACACTGGAATCTGACAGTCATGTCAGATTCCAGCCCCACTGGGCCTTGTCAATTTTTTCTTTTGTCACGTTGAGCGATTGCAATACGGAAACATAATTAATGTGCACAATCGTCTCCGGATGGTTTTGCAGCTGGTAATTGATTCAGCACTAAATTAGCCTTTTGCCATTAATCTGGTAGGGTGCAGCCATGGTGATGTGCAGTGCATTCTGGGTCTTTAGTAAGGGTCCGGTGACGACATGTTTTAGGTGCAACTAAACTTCCCGACTGAACCCTCTTCCTGGTGTTTTATTGTTTCCTGAAAATCTTAGTACAGAATGCATGAGCAGCTATTTTGAACAATATATTCAAAATAATGATTTGAAATGCATTTGTTTTTATGTCATTTAAATGGATTTGGTTGCTTTCAAGTCTACACAGACTACGATAAGAGTAATGTAAGCCATCCATCATCATGTTCATATCCTTCATTTGTCAGGTGCTGTCGCTAGGCGCTGATGTTCTCCCCGAATATAAGCTCCAGGCCCCGCGCATCCACAAGTGGACGGTGCTCCACTATAGCCCCTTCAAGGCCGTGTGGGACTGGTTGATCCTGCTGCTCGTCATCTACACGGCCATCCTGACGCCCTACTCGGCCGCCTTCCTGCTCAGCGGCCAGGAGGAGCAGAACATGCACAACTGCGGCTACTCCTGCAGCCCGCTCAACGTGGTGGACCTGATCGTGGACATCATGTTCATCATCGACATCGTCATCAACTTCCGCACCACCTACGTCAACGCCAACGACGAGGTGGTCAGCCACCCGCTGCGAATAGCCGTGCACTACTTCAAGGGCTGGTTCCTCATCGACATGGTGGCTGCCATCCCCTTCGACTTGCTGATCTACCGCAATGGAGAAGAGGTGAGCTGCTGTTTCTGATTAGTTCTGATCTCCCGTATGCTTGCTAATATCTGTTAGGGCTTCATCAACATCAGGAACTTAGGAAATAGTTCATATCTCATCCATCTGTTCCTAAAGACAGCATTGAAACAGCAGCTTGTCTCGTGACAAGGCGGTCATTATATGGACAATATTTCAATGTGATTTTGCTATATTTATATTCAAAATGTGCACCCTCCTTATAATAGGAATCTTTACAGAATAATGGGTTGTGCATTCAATTTAAATTGTCCAAATAGTTCAGTTAGCATGACAATCAGTTCTGCAATAGCAACATTGCACTTGCATCAGCATTTGGCAACACCAAGATTAAAGTGTGTCACAGATGGTGTGGCTTGTAATGTAACGCGTATCTCTGGGCGGGAACATATTTGGTCATGAAAGATTCATATTTGCTGTGTCGCCCAGATGAAAATTTGAGATTAAGAACAAAATTCCCCAATCTTCCCGAGGCGCCGGTGTAACCCGACTCGCACCGAGGGCGGAGCAGCACGCGGCTTGTGTAATCGGCGGGAGTGAACGCATTAGTCTGACAGCCCAGTGAGCGATGGAGTGGGAATTTATGACCTGCGTTGTATCATGCAGCAGCCCCGCCGACACTCCCTGGCTCGTGGCTGCTCTGCCACTGCTCTGTCACTCAGGATTTCTGCTTCTTGGTGTTAAATTCAGTCCCAATTACACCTAATGTGTTTCAGAGTCAGGAAAACATTATTTATCCCGAAGGATATTGGTGTTGTTACAGCAGCACTTAATAAGACAGTATATGTAGAATGTTTTGTAGAAAAAAAAAATTTTGTTTGGAGTAGGATACATTGAGGCCAAAATAATTGCCCAAAGTAGAAAAAATATAACTATTGAACTACAACTTATTGAACTTATTGATTATTGTCCATTGCAAATTACATTTATGGCAATAATCAGACGCCCTTATCCAGAGAGACTTACAATCAGTATCTACAGGGACAGTCCCCCTGGAGACACTCAGGGTGTGTCTTGCTCAGGGACACAATAGTAGTAAGTGGGGTTTGAGCCTGTGACTCTGTGGTCCTCTGGTTTATAGGTGGGTGTGTCACCCACCAGGCTACTACCAGGCAACATTATTAGGGCAGGTAGCTGGAAAAGGTGTTTAATGGAAGATCCTGTGGCATTCAGTGGAAACGAGTCTCTGGCCAAAGGTGTCTTCTGTTCCAGCACATCACTGTCAAGTAGGCGGAAAACATGGTCAAGGATGGAACGAAGTCTACACAATGTTCTCCTATTAGCCACAGTTTAATACTTTTTTGAGTGGTGTGAGCTGAACCACCTACAGCTAAACTGATTGTGGACTTTAGGCGCCTCCCACCCCAGTCACCATCAGAGGGGCTGATGTGGAGGTAGTGGAGGACTACCAGTACCTGGGGGTACACATAGACTGTAAGAGTTGGATTTGGAGTTGGATCAACAGAGTTGGATTTTCCTCCTGAGCCATCTCAGGTCGTTCAATGTGTGTAGGAAGTGCTGACCATGTAGAGAGTGTGGTGTTCATTGCAGCCATGTGCAGGGGCAGTACAGTCAAGAAGGCTGATGACAACAGGTTGAACAAGCTGATCAAAAATGGCTGGTACTGTCCTGGGTGTCAGACAGGAGAACCTGGTGGAGGTGTCTGAGAGGAGGATGCAAAAAAAGCTTCTCAGTATCATGGACAATGGACAATGACGGACCATCAGAGCACACACAGCTAAAGGGTCATCGCGAGAACTGAGCACCATAGGAAGTCCTGGTTACCGTAGCAATTGAATTGAAGATCCCATTCTGTGGGTGATCATATCAGGATCAGTATTAATATCTGGTTTTTCATGGGACTGTGCGATTAAATCCTTCTGTATGCTACGGAATGTGGGTTTTCATCCAATTCAACTTGCTGCTGCCTCTCTCTCTCTCTCTATGTCACTTTACCATACCTGTCACAGTTATTTTTGAGGGGCAGTGGTGGCCTAAGGAAGTGGCCCCGTAACCAGAAGGTTGCCGGTTCAAATCCCGATCCACTACTTAGCAAAGCACCCTTCCCACAGACTGCTCCCCGGGCGCCTGTCATGGCTGCCCACTGCTCACCAATGGTGATGGTTAAAAGCAGAGGACACATTTCACTGTGTGCACTGTGTGCTGTGCTGCTGTGTATCACAATGACAATCACTTCACTTTACCTTTATTACTTTTTTTCTGCACCATTACTAATGTTGTGTCCTTATTTTCTCTGAGCATGATTTTGTCTTATCTTACAAGCTCTGAAGGTCCGCACCAATAGGGCAGTGGTAGCCTAGCGGGTAAGGAAGCGGACTGATATGTGAAAGGGTGCGGGTTCAAATCCTGAACCGGCAAGGAACCACTGAGCAAACTCCCCTCACACTGCTCCCTGGGCACCTTTTATGGCTGCCCACTGTTTACCAAGGCGATGGTTCAATGCAGAAGACGCTTTTAGTAGTGTCACCGTGTGCTGTACTGCAGTGTTTCACAATGACAAAAACAAACACTTTCAATAACAAAGCCAGTTTTTGTCTTTTGATCAGTTTCTTGAATTCTGCCAACCTCCCGTTATCACTTCAGCATGCAACACTGTAAAAGATGGCGCGGCAGAAGTTAACTTGTTTGCGTCTTTCTGAAAGCCTGTGGGAATTCTGCAAGACCTTGCAATTTTGTCCAATCAAGGCAAACCTTTGTGCAAATTGCACTGCCACATGAAGCGCTGAGCTATAAGTCACCAAACTGAGGTAATCTGACCAACTACTTTTACACTTTACCAGGCTGAAGAACAAAGGGGACAACATGGCTTTTAAAGCTGAGGAACAGCCTGCTTTTCCAAGCGAGATCTAAACTGACTTTCAGCTCTGGTCAAACATGCATAATTGGTTTAGGAATTTCATAATGTATACCTTTTTATCTGTTTTATTGCTTCTATGCATTGTACACGTTTATATATTAAATTGCTTTGTGCCTTTAAGATTTTACGCCTCTTGTGGCCTGTATTGAAGTCATTTTTAAATGTGCTAAATAAATGAATAATTGAAAAAAAGAAAACTGCTAGTGGTTGTGAAGATGGCAGTTTTACAGACCCAGATTGGCCAGGCATCTGAAATCAGGCATTTCACCAAGATGCAGAAATAATCAGTCCTGGAACAGCTCAAGAAACGTGACTGTATATCATCTATATGATTCAGGAATTAATTTATGTGTTGTGGGCTGTTTTCCCAGACAACCACTCTGATTGGTCTACTGAAGACAGCTCGGCTGCTGCGATTGGTCCGCGTGGCGCGCAAGCTGGACCGCTACTCGGAGTACGGTGCAGCCGTGCTCTTCCTCCTCATGTGCACCTTTGCACTCATCGCCCACTGGCTGGCCTGCATCTGGTACGCCATCGGCAGCGTGGAGCGCAATGGTTCCATCGGCTGGCTGCACACGCTTGGCGACCAGCTGGGCAAGCCCTACAACACCACTGTCCCCAGCTCCGGCCCGTCCATCAAGGACAAGTACGTCACGGCCCTCTACTTCACCTTCAGCAGCCTGACCAGCGTGGGCTTCGGCAATGTCTCCCCGAACACCAACTCCGAGAAGATCTTCTCCATCTGCGTCATGCTGATTGGCTGTGAGTGAATCACGAGCCCCTTCTACAATCTACTAGCTTTTCAATGACGTCAGAATCCTAGATTTCCTACACCAATGATTTATTACAAAACTTCTAATATCAATTAAAATGTAACTTTCTTTTATGAATGATAAATTGATTCTATAAATTGTAATTTTCTTCAGCCAATGTTCCGAAGGAGTTAAGAAAGTTTTTTTCCCTTTTTCGGAAGAAACATTCTTACTGTAAGGATGAGACTAACTGGATGTAAATTGCAGGGGTGAAACAGATGACCGAGTTCATTTAAGAGCCTATCAAAAGTAGCTAATGGAGCCTTCGCTGGGAGAGTGATCGCCAAGCCACACCAGAGGACTCACATTCCAGTGGCCGCAACATGGCCCTCTGATGAGGATAAATGAGTTTGATTGGATGCGTAGAGGGCCGAATCCATCTATCCTGGCCTGCTCTGCCTGGGGCCGGATGGACTGTTAATGACAATTTGTGATTTTTTTATTCGAGTTCCATCCACCCTTTTAGCTGTCATTTTCTGAGATCCTTTTATAGTTTAGGCGCCTCTGAATACTCGTAGGAGCGCAATTCATATCCATCTCTCCCTTTGTCTGCCTTGTCTGCAGCCCTAATGTATGCCAGCATATTTGGGAACGTGTCTGCCATCATCCAGCGCCTATACTCGGGAACGGCACGCTACCATACACAGATGCTGCGGGTGCGGGAGTTCATCCGCTTCCACCAGATTCCCAACCCCCTGCGGCAGCGGCTGGAAGAGTACTTCCAGCACGCCTGGTCCTACACCAATGGCATCGACATGAATGCTGTGAGTGTTACATGAAAAAAAGTCACTTCCCCACACTTGTTTCAAATATGCATGATTGCAAGCTTTAGTCTTAACAGTTAATCATGATTAATCGTGTGTGATTGATCGATTAATTGTTTGGGAATCACAAACAGCAGCAGGCATTTGTTATGCTTTTTTTTAAGGGACATTTTCAACTTTTCCAAAGCTTGGAGAGAAGAAACTGTATTATTACATCACGCAGATTATCACAAAAATATAATTATAATTTATAATAGTCATGGTAACGTATTTGTCTTTACATTGCCTGAAGGGCCATGAAAGCTCTTGTCTCTCCATGTCCCTCCTGTCCTCTCCTGCCAGGTGCTGAAAGGCTTCCCTGAGTGTCTGCAGGCCGACATCTGTTTGCACCTCAACCGCACCCTGCTGCAGAACTGCAAGGCCTTCAAGGGCTCCTCCAAAGGCTGCCTGCGCGCCCTGGCTATGAAGTTTAAGACCACCCATGCCCCGCCTGGAGACACGCTGGTCCACGCCGGCGACGTGCTCACGGCCCTCTACTTTATATCACGCGGTTCTATTGAGATCCTGCGCGGGGACGTGGTGGTGGCCATCTTAGGTATAGTTATGTCCATATTGTCACGTTGAAACACGACAACAAACAAGGGGAATACACTGATGGGTCGTTTTTTAATACACTATGCAGTCTATTGTGCCCTCTATTGAGGATCTTACATCATTGCAGATATGGAAAAGATCAGGATTTTAGCATTTTATATTTTATATAAAATATGGTTGTTTTTAGCACTTGTCCAGTTGCACACTATAATTATAATTATAATTAATGTTCAACTGAATTCTTCACAATTATATATTTTTGATATACAGCCTGCTTGCGTTTCTTTACTAAATGTCCCTTTAAAAGGCCTTCTTGGAAAAGCATCAGGAGTTGAAACCCAACATTGAGCTTCGAATTACATTACCATCATCACACCTCTATTCTTTTAAAATGTCATATCCTAAAAAAAAACCCTCATCCGTCATTCTTCTGGTTCTCTGCAGGGAAGAATGACATTTTCGGGGAACCTATAAACCTGTACGCCCGTCCTGGAAAGTCCAATGCAGACGTCAGGGCACTCACCTACTGTGATCTCCACAAGATCCACAGGGAGGACGTCCTGGAGGTGCTGGACATGTACCCTGAATTCTCCGACCACTTCTGGAGCAACCTGGAGATCACCTTCAACCTGAGAGATGTGAGACAGTGTCCTTTCTAATTTATTGACGGGGGGGAGACAATAATTTGTTTGTGCGTGGTTTGGATTAAGATTAACATCTCACATCAGTGAACAGGCGGTAAAACTTTATGCTACAGAGACTCAGCATTGAAAACCAGTAGTGAATTTTTTTGGAACATTAAAACAGAAGATGATCTACTCTGTGCTTGACGTGATGCTTGGAGCTTCTATGAATGGGGGTCAATTAAGTTTTTTGGAAGTAGCAGAATATTGCTAAGGATTCCTGGATGCCTTTTCAATGGTGGTTGTGATGCACTTTACTCAGATACAATACTGCTATTTTCTGATCGGACGTTAAAGAAAAAGCCTTTTTTCTTTTTTTTTATTGGCTCGTAGGGCCCCAGCAGAGACGTGCTTGTTTCATAGTGAAACTACTGCAGCTACTGCGCCGCAGTCTGGGAAATATTGGGCGCTGCGGCACATAAGCCAACAAATTATTTTTCCGCAAAGAAATACAAGGTGTGCTGGGAGTGACAAAAGACTAAAAAGAGTGACTGTCATGCTTGTGAGACTTACATAACTTTCATAACAGGCCGTCATGGCGCCCCCCTCCGCCCCCCGCCCCCCCCATTAGTTTTTAACAATAACAGTCTTGTTGCAGAGTCTTTATGTACAATATAACATTACATTATATTATGTGATATTTAGCTGTACTGACAGGGACAGTCCCCCCTGGAGCAAACCAGGGTTGAGTGTCTTGCTCAGGTACACAATGGTAGTAGGCGGGGCTTGATAATGTTAATTGTTGATTTATTTATTCCATATTGCTTCGACATTTTCTGATAATTCCAGAACAATATGATTCCCGGCTCTCCGAGCAGTGATGATTCTGACTGTACCGGCTTCAATCGCTTACGCAGACGTAAGCTGTCATTCCGCAGACGCACTGAGAAAGGTGACGTATATGCTGTTTTTGTGTTTTTATGTTTTATTTCATTTTATTTTAGTATTTCATCGTTTTTTTTATATATATTTTGTTTTTTTATTGTTCTCTCTGCCAGATGATGCTGACGCGGGGCAGATTAAAAAGAACCAAAAGCCCATGAGGCGAAACAGAAAACACATTTCGGTAATTAGCCAGGGCGAAGGGCTGAGACCGGAATGGGAGGGGCCACGAAGCTCAGTTTCCTCTCACTCCAGTGGCGATGAGGGGGAGGAGTCGGTTCACACGTGCCCCGCCCCTCCTGTTTTACTGGAACTGTCCCGGCCACAGGCCACGGCCATGAACTTTGACTCACCCGAGGTCGACGGCGATCCCAAAACGGGCAACACCTGCAACGCTCTCTCTGGTACGTTCCGTACGTTCTGTCCAGATCTAAATCAGACCATAGATCTTGTGCCTTAATCTTGATAACCTATGTACACCCTGTGTAGTAACCAGTGTAACAATTACAGTTTTCTGTTAAGAGGTCAAGAAGGTCAAGCGTCTTCCATGCTGACACCCCCTATTTATTTTTCCCTGAGTGGAGTTTTATGGTTTGAAGGAACGGTTAGAGTTGGCTAAAATCAGCACTTGTTGCTCTTGTGGGGCAGTAGGGGCCTAGGGGGTAAAGAAACAGACCCGTAGTCAGTGCGTCCACTGAGGGGCCCCTGACAAAAGCACCGTCCCCACACACTGCTCCCCGGGCACCTGTCATGGCTACCCACTGTTCACCAAGGGTGATGGTTAAAAGCAGAGGACACATTTTGTTGTGTCACCGTGTGCTGTGACAATCACATCACTTTCATGTGCCAATGTATTATTCTCCATTTTTGAGGCACTTCTATTTTTCCACTCACGCCCCACAAAACCGTCTGTTGACAAAAACACAAGTTGTGGCAAAAACTTGTGGCAAAGTGGGGGTCGGCGTCCTCAGGAGCGACGAGCTTAGAATGGCCTCGATAGGACATTAGTAAACAGATTGCGGGGGGCGTGATCTGATGCGCCACCACGATTCAACCGGAGCAGACCGGCTGCGGCGGACAGGATCTGCAGCGGCTGTTACCGCCACAAATCTAGTGCGGAACAAGTGGGAGGCATTAACGGAGAGGGAGGACCACGGGGTTTCACATGAGACTAGTGTTGATTTCATCAATGAACCTTTATGAAGTGATGGAAATGAGATGAGACGCAACATTAATGCTGGTCATGTGACAATATTTATAATGTAATATTGTTGACCAATAGAAACTAGAATAAATGTGGTTTACAAAATAAAAACTATACTAACATGTCTCTTCATTTTCCTTGATGGAGACAAGACTTTTATTTTCTTCACGTTTAATCGCACTATTGTTATTACACGATTTTTCTGTTACCGGTGTGCACAGATGATGTCACTTCCTCGTTTCCTGTTCATGTAGTATTCAGATTTCAGAACACTCGTGGTGGGTTGTAGATATATGGTGGAGGGTTATCAGATGGCTGGGAGAAAAAGACCTTGCAACTTCTGGATGCACTTTCTTTACAATGGATATGTGGCCGAAAATCCTGGAGAACTACCCTCTGGAATGGATGTAGTGTTTTCTTTAGTCTGTAAGGTAACAATATTATAATAATAGAGTAACCTTGTTTTAACTATGAAATGGGTTTGACTAAAAGAAAATTTTGCTTTTGTCTATTCTACTAGGTACTTGTACTATAGTGACTGGGTTAAATAGAATTGCATTACTATTAAAAGAAGACTAAAATGCAATTTCTTTTGACTAAAACTAGGGTAAAATATTCATGGCTGATTCTGAATAAAATAAGACTAGTCGACTGAAACTTGAGCAGACTAAAATAAGTCTGGACATAACTAAAACTAATAAAAACTAAAATAACAGCTCAACACAATGACTAGAATGAAACTAGAATTAAAACAGTCCACCAAAAACAACTATAAACCAATCCGATTCAAATCAAGCGAATCCTAATTTTTCCTTTTCTCTCTCACTGTGTTCCAGGGGCCTTTTCGGGTGTGTCCAACATCTTCAGCTTCTGGGGCGACAGCAGGGGGAGGCAGTACCAGGAGGTTCCACGCGGCAACCTCTCGTCGCCGCCGGCGCTGGGCACGCCCGTGCACGGCCTTAGCCGGCGGCAGCGCACGGAGGTGGAGAGCAGGCTGGACTCGCTGCAGAAACAACTCAACAGGTCAGCCAGGGGTCAGCACTGTGGAGTTTCACTGGACATGAGGGGTGTTGAAATCTCATAACCTCATAAATGATGCATCCAGATGTAGATGCTTTTGCACTGATCCAATACAGAACATAATCGATTATGTCATAATGAAGTTGTTGGGTGATTTTCTATGAAAATTCTTACAAATGATACAATATAATCCAAGTATGACAATATGATATTCGTATCATATTATGTATTATATTTTGTATTATATTAGTATATGTTTTCTTTTTCTTTTTTTTTTAGCTCTGCTCCTAATTTCGTTACACTTGTTACTGTGACAATAAAGATTTTCTGATTCTTAATCTGGAAAATAGTGCTGGTAGTGACAGCGGCTGCCTGATCTGAGTACAGCTCTGCTCCGTGTACATGTACAGGCATGTCATATTTTCCAAATGGCACTATGCAATACGTACAGGCTTGTTTGCTAGTGCAATGTCAAAGGTTTACAGACAGAAATGGATAAATCAAGAAAAAGACAAAACCTTAGTTAGTCTCTCTTCTATAGATAACTCACAATAATTTTTTTTTTTTATGTTTTATCTGATATTTACGTAAACCGTGAGGACGTCTTTGACCTGAACTAGCGAGCACACCCCATGCTTAGCGCATAGCGCTGTTCCAGTCTGAAAAATACGGTCAAAGGTGTCCGAGTTGGATGCTGGGCACCATTACTGTAAATCTACTTGAGAGATGGACTCCATTTTGATGCTGCTGGTCAACAGAATTAGGATGGAACTAAATACATTGTCCTATATTTAAAAAAAAATGAAGTAGTTGTATAAGGATCATGTGCTGTATGTGTGTGGAGGTGATTTGATCGCTTGCCATGACCGGATATGTTACTGTGTTTATTCACGGCACTGTTGTTTCATACCAGCTCCTTTTTACTGTGGGTGTGTCTGATTTAATGCTTTTGGCGGCGTCCACAGGCTGGAGACTCGGATGTCAACAGACATAAGTGCCATCATGCAGCTGCTACAGAGGCAGATGGCACTGTTGCCCCCGGCCTACAGCACAGTGTCCCCTCCACCACAGGCCTCCCAGTACCCCGGGGAGAGACACCCAGTCACACCGCTGGAGACAGACACACTCACATCACTATCGGAGGTAATGGCACAGTAAAGACCTTCCAATTACCAGCTCTTCCTTGTATTTGCGCTTCTTTTTCTCTGACATATCTCCTGTCACTCCTTCACAGTTCTTGGAGCATCCGGAGTTCCCAGTCAAGTCCAGCGAGTCTTTGAGGAGCACGGCCCAGTTCCACTGCTCCAGCACCCCTCTGCTCAGCCCCACCGATGCGCTGCTGCCGGGACTGGCTCACGTGAGAAGGCCGGTGGAACTGGAGCAGTGGACGTCCCCTCTGGACCCGGAGGTCCAGCGGAGGCTTTCCCTGCCCGAGCCACAGCCCCCTCTGGACTCACGGACACCACAGAGACACAGCTCCGACCCGGGGAGCTAGGAGAGCAAGGGAAGTCCTCTCATGCGTTGTCTCTCAGTAACACATCTCATGGGTCTCTTCCTTCTTGCGCTTCTTGATGCAGAGGAGGGAATCGGACAACACGCAGAGACTTTTTGCATTTCCTTCCCAGGATGCAACCAGCTCCATAAACAAAGCTGTGCTCGCTCCTCCTCTGTAATTGTCCCCCTTACGGCCTATATACGTATATTTAAACCTCCGTTGTCAGAAGAAAGCGAACAAGAGGACAGCCATGGAGAGCAAGAGAGGAGAACACACATATTATCTCTTCAGACGTCCGTCCCTTTACTGATGTATCCCATATCGGATCACCACAAGGAAATGCTTACAATAATATTAATAATATTAATAATAATAATAATAATATAAGTAGCCATTATGTCTTGCACTGAATTTTTTTTTTCAAAATTATTATATCTTACCTTCGTGTCCACAGAGCTTCCGAAGAACTGTTTGGAACTGTGACGTTAGCTGGCCTAACCACGACTGTAAATCGCCATACGCGGCATTCCGTTTCATCCCGTCTTCATCAGTGGCCCTTTTGTTAATGTCTGTCGTGGGGGGCGGAGTCTGAGGCTTCAAGAGCACACAGGATTTGTTTGTTGTTTTCGTCAGACGGGGAGGATTTTAAAGCCATGCTCATTTTTAAGACGAACATATCAGATTTCCTGTGAGTTCGTGGTGTGGCATCGGGAACCAGAGAACAGGATCTGCGAAACAATATGCAAAAACATTGTTGCGTTCTTCTTCAGGTGTGTTTTCAGATTGGCTTCAGAGGTCAATTGGTACCAAATCTTTAGTGTCCGGATCTGTAAAGAGAGGAAGTGACCATGTTTTCTGTCCAATTTTCTGATTTATTGTCGGGTCTCCACGTCATTAATATGCGAAAGTCAGGACTAGCGCATGAGTTCTCCAGTGCATGTCAACATAGGCCACCTTGTAGTTCTTCAGTGTCACCGTGAGAACATTGCACGTCAGACGGTCCCCATCGCTTCCCTCCCAAGACATCAGGTTCCTGAGAGAGGAACCACTGGGATCTCAGCTACACCAAAGTCAACTGCTCCAATTTCCTACACAGTCGTGGAACTAGTAATCCTATAATTATTTATTATAATTTTTTATGGCTATATATCAGTAAAGCCTTTAAATTTTACCAGGGCGTATGACCACGTAAATCACACAGGCTGAGTGAAATAAAGCTTTTCCACCAGTTACTGTTACAGTGGAAATAAAAAAGAAGGGGAATTTTACCGCATCTTGCTGGCTGCTCAGAGTCGTGTTTAATTTATTTATTATGTGAAGAAATCTGTATGTTTGTTTCCCTTCTTTTTTTTTCAATCTTGCATTTGTTATATATAATTTTAAATGATTCATTTTTAGTATGATGACGGATGCCAGTGTGTTTGTCAGAGGTAAACAGGTTTTAGTTTTTTTTCTCTTTTTTTTTTTATTTAATGTGTACAGGTTAGATACATCCAGTAATGGCATGAGTTGCACTTTTATTATTAGAATTATTATTATGATTATTAGCCTGTGTGTACATTATCTAGTGTAATCTGCACCACATCATTTCTTTTCCTGTTCGTGTGTTTGAGGACCCACGCATGTATTATAAGCAGAGTTACAACATTTTTTTATTTTATTTTTATGCTAGCCTGGTCTGAGCAGTACTGGTAAAAGAAAAAATCTGAAAATAATGAATATTAAATGGAATGAATGAATTAATGCATAGCATTGGTAGGACATTATTAAGAAAAACAAGAACTCACACTGGTTTGTTTTGTGACGTGTAGCCCAAAGTGCACTTTAAAGTCCAGCAGATGTCATCAAAGAGGCATCGATGAGGTGAAAGGTTTTAAATGGGCTTTGAAATGGTCTCACTGGGTGGCAGAAAATCTTCCACAATAGACAAGCTGTTTTTTGCTACATGTTAAAGTGATTATTTATCTTCAGATTGAGGATTTATGACGAATGCAAACCAAATCTACAAGACCTCTGCTCTGCTGAGCACCTTTCAATAAAACCTTTCAATAAAAGGTCAACTCAAAAGGTCGCAAGGTCAAAGGTTTTCTAAGCTTTATTTTGCCAGTCAACCCTCACAACATGAGCTGCCAGTCTCTCGCTCACGTTCACGGTTTTCCCCGATTTTACTAAGTGTTTTCTGCTGACATCTAATATCTTCGCCATATCTGCACACATTCCCACACTGTGTCTGTTGGCTGGATGCATGACCGCCCTCCCACTCCCTGTTGTGTCCGGGTCCCATTCGTCCAAAAACTCCTTGCTTTTTTTGGGTCTGTTTCTTGTTGCTTCTTGTTGACTGTGTGTTTGCACTGGATCACTTTTATTTTGCTCCTTGTACATAAAACGTCTTGTAAAGGAATCAGTTATTGGCACTCCTGTAGCCAGCACTATGCAGAGACTGTCATTTTTTTGGCATGCTTCGAGATGCAGACAAACTGTAGAAAAAAAAAGAACAGTATGCTTCAATTTTTAAAAATCATGTGAATAAGTACTATGTTAATAATAATATTAATAACAATGAGATGAGGATGATGAAGACAAATTTAACATTGTGCATATTTCATATTTGCATGCACTGATTCGTAGCGGGAGGTTGAGTGAGGCAGCTGATTCAGCGTCGAATTCAGAATGTAGAAACTCCCAAATTTGGGAAGAGGAGGGGACAGACACTGGTCACAAACCACTTACTGTAAGAAATTACTATCCTGCTGGCATCACAGACTCTGGAGTCTCCATTTATTTATGGGCTGAAAATGTTGGATTCGAGTTCTCCCGACTCATATCGAACACCACCGGGGGGGGGGGGGGGGGGTTACGGCTCCAGGTCTCAACTGTGTGATAGCATTATAAATGGCTGAACATTTTTGAAATTTAAAATATTTCTTTGAATAAACCTCTTGGAAATCACATTGCGTGCTTTTTTTTTTTGTGTGTGTGTGTATGTGTGTTCTTTACTGGCATGTGTGATGGTTACTGGGCTAAAAGGAACCCACCAGTGAGTTGAAGACACAGTTCTCTGAAAGATGATATTTACTAGTTTACTACTGAAAGTGAAACACTGCAGCACAGCACACGGTGACACAACGAAATGTGTCCTCTGCTTTTAACCATCACCCTTGGTGTGCAGTGAGCAGCTATGACAGGCGCCCAGGGAGCAGTGTGTGGGGACGGTGCTTTGCTCAGTGGCACCTCACTGGCACCTTGGCGGCTCGGGATCTGAACTGACAACCTTCCGATAACGGGTCCGTTTCCTTATCCGCTATGCCACCACTGCCCGCTACTATGGGGATGTATATCCCCATATATTCACATATTCCATGTACTGCATGCACTTGCTGTGGATTGAAAAAAGAGGAACCATATTGACTTGATACATTTGGAATTCAGTAACTACACTTGAAGATGTAAATATTAAACAGAGTGTGTGGATATTTTTCTGAACAAGACATGATGCTTTGGGATCCCTGCTTAATCCTGTACATCCATTCAGGCAGGTGCTGCTCCATCATGACTACTGTAGTGGACGAGGCTTCAAACACACACACACACACACATTCTTTTACACACACTCAGCCTTATTTTCACTGTAACAGATATAGTGCTTAAGGAATGTTCACACATGTCAAATCAACATGTATATCTTCTGGATTTACAGAAGTAAGGACTTGCTGCTAGATATTATGGCAATGATTTACAAGCAATTTGACGAGTAACTGTCCCCTGAAATGTCAAATTCAAAACTGTCCAATCTGGCAACCCTGAGTAATTCCTCCGCCTTCCTCAGGGGGGGTTGGTCGCCTTGCTGGGGCAGTGGTGGAAGCGGACTCATAACTGAAGGGTTGGAAGTTCAAGTCAAATTCCACTGAGATTCCTTTGATCAAGGTACCATCTCCACTGCTCCCCAGGGTGCCTTTCATGACTGCCCATGATGGGTTTAATGCAGAGGGCACATTACATTGTCACTTTCACTTTCACTCCTCCTCCTCAGTCCTCATTAAAAAAAATCACAAGCATGATTTCTGTTATAGTTGTCTCAACAATAATAAAAAAATCTATTCTGACACTATGACAAAAAGGGTACAGTGGACATTCAAAATAATGTGCACACCCCTGTTAAAATGCAAAAAAAACTAATTAATAATAATAATTTCAAGTCTGAAATCTGACATAACCTGTACAATTCAACAAATCTAAAATGCACAATAAGATGGTTGCATAAGTGTGCACACTCCAGGAGCTGAGCATTTTGGGACCTGTGCAATAATTACAATGCACAATTAAAATGCCAAAAAAAAAATCTATAATAATAATTTCATGTCTGAAATCTGACATAACCTGTACAATTCAACAAATCTAAAATGCACAAGAAGATGGTTGCATAAGTGTGCACACTCCAGGAGCTGAGCATTTTGGGACCTGTGCAATAATTACAATGCACAATTAAAATGCCAAAAAAAATAATCAATAATAATAATTTCATGTCTGAAATCTGACATAACCTGTACAATTCAACAAATCTAAAATGCACAAGAAGATGGTTGCATAAGTGTGCACACTCCAGGAGCTGAGCATTTTGGGACCTGTGCAATAATTACAATGCACAATTAAAATGCCAAAAAAAATAATCAATAATAATAATTTCATGTCTGAAATCTGACATAACCTGTACAATTCAACAAATCTAAAATGCACAAGAAGATGGTTGCATAAGTGTGCACACTCCAGGAGCTGAGCATTTTGGGACCTGTGCAATAATTACTTTGAAATTCTGATATGATGTATTATTATTATTCTATTGAACTGCAAAGATCTGGAAAAAAAACTCGCTGCTTGTTCATTGCGGAGACCCGCCATCTTTTTGAAAGGTTTTATTTCATATTTCACTGCGGAGCGTCTCCCTTCTATCTCACTGCTTTGCATGGAAAATACAACCTCGTTTAAATGACAAATAGGAACACTCACTGTATGCAAATTCTCTTCTACCATTTCAGCATCACCAGGGTGTGGGCATCCTGTTGGCATGAAACAGAACAAAGGATATAGCTTCAAGGTCAAGTTCACGCTGAGCTTTATTGTCATTTCAGCTGCATACAGGTAAAAACCGTAGTGAAACGAAACAATATTTCCCCGGAAACTGGTGCTAACATTTAAAGGGGCATGATTTGGTTTCATGCAGAGTCTTCTGAAAATGCAACAACAAAAAAACATTCAACCGCCTAATATCAAGTTAAAATGAAACGTGTAATGCGCCGTTTGCACCACGAGAGGGCAATGTTGCAATAAAATCTGTTAAACATGCAGTCCTGGATGCGTCAGGTAAACTGCGTGCCGCAATCCTGATTCCAAAAAAAATTATGATTTGCATGCATTTAATCCTAAAATGTATTGCAACAATCAACTTTTACAGTCAATGCATAATTTTTTTAGAATGAATTCAAGAGAAGATGAAGAGTGACTCAGCATCCATTACTGTCAGTGAAACATATATCACCGTTACTGCTTTTAGACTGAAAATGCTTACTTTTAACTGTTATAAAACATCTATTGAGCATTAAATAGATATGTTACATTTTCAAATTTTAACTAAATATTCTAAGACGGGGATCGTCCCAGCTCTCCTGACGTTTTTAGGGGGCAACGTGACATTCCTGCCCCTCCTGACTTCATATCCTTCGGGCTGAGGGCCTGCCGTGCACACTGGCTGATCTTCACACCGATTGGCCGCCGGGCGTCCCGTAAAAGGAGCTAAACTTTTTTACTGGGGCGTGCAGTTGTCTGTCAACAGTGCACAGTCCGAGAAGGCTGCGATGGCGCCTGTGCCGCAGGCGAGGCGTTTATAAATCTCGACTGAAGATAGGAGATAAGCGCTGTCACGCTCACGGCTTCTAACTTCCCATTGGCGGAGACAGCTGCCGTTCGGAGGTCCACCCGCTTGATTGGCTCAGACCAGCCACGTGGGCGGGACCTCGGCTCCGCTGCGGTCGCTGAGGCGCAGTACGGGAGGGCGGATCAGCGCGAAGGCGACGACGCTTCAGACGCCCGAGAAACTGTCAAAAGAAGTCGGCAGCACACGGTGAGTGGCTCCAAACAAGCTCCGTCCGCGGCTCCGGCCGCAGTGAGCTCTCCGGATGTAAGATTTGTTTTTTGTTTTGAGGGGGGTGGGGGGTGTCTCTCTCTCTCTCTCTCTCTCTCTCTCTCGCATCACGGACGTTGACACCGCCGCCAGCGTGGAGTCCATCCCCGGGACAGACCGGGGGAGGAACACAGCTGGGATGGCCAACTCCCATCATGCGCCTGGGAGGAACACATGCAGCTGTAGATCTGGGATGGCCAACTCCCATCATGCACCTGGTCATCAGCGCAAATTGGACGCACTCTTGAGTTGTGACGTCACTGCTGGTGACTCCTGATGGGTGTGGCTGGTAACCGGCCCGTGATGTGATGTGAGTGAAGGCGTGCATTTGACGCCTGTGTTGGGGCGGGAGGATTATTCTGGTTTTTGCAGCCACGCGCTCCCCTCTGCAGGCGCCGTTGACACGGGCCCACTTCCTCAAACGCGCCCACGTTTCCTGATTTTGCCCGCTGTTTGGTGTCCGGGATTATGGCCGCGATATTAGACCCCCGCTCTCCCCGCTTGATCCAGCAGGATTACTGTGCAATCCCCTGCAGATTACCACAGTCAGGAATCGGAGGTGGGTTCTGTGGAGCGGTTCATTATGGGACGACCTCGAGCCCGGCTCCCCCCCCCCCGGCCTGAAGCGAGCTGTGTACAGCCTAAACAGCACGGCCTGGCAGGTTTTTATAGCATGGGCAGATAAAAATCTGCGTGTACCGTTGGATGAAAAGCTGTGGCCTGTTGAGTTGACATGGTTGGTCTGAAATTTGAAGTTGCTGAAAAAAGCCTCTCATGTGGTTCGTTCTTCGTTCCTTCCAACACACTGCAACTTTTAGCAGGCTTTTATTTTGTTTAAAGCTCAATAAAATCTACACCACTGTAACGAAATAGAAATTATGATGGATTATGAAGTAATTATTGAGGATTAGGGTGGTAGTAGGCTGGACCCAAATACTACAAAGTCACAGGTTCAAACCACACTCTGTAAAAAAAAAAAAAAAAAAAAGTTGGGAAATCTTAAAGGTTTTTACATTTTCCCAACTTTCTGTATTTTACAGTTTACCATTGTGTCCCTGAGCAAGACACTTAACCCTAAGTGTCTCCAGGAGGACTGTACCTAACCCTAACCAGGTAACTACTGATTGTAAGGCGCTTGTAAATGCCGTAAATGTGAAAGTAAAACACAACCATCTTAAAGGTGCCATGACATGAGATTAATTAACATTAATACGAGTTCCCCTAGCCTGTCTATGGTCCTGCAGTGGCTAGAAATGGGCATAGGCATAAAGTGAGCGGTCATTCTGCTTCACCGCTCAGAGAGCAGCAGCTCAGATGGTCTTATCTGGAATTTGTCCCCTTATGACGTCATAAGGGGAAAGTTTACCTCCTGTTTCTCCTGCTTTTTCCGCCCTGGGAATCTCCCACCACTCCTCTAAAGGGGTTACTTTTATTCTTTTTTGGAAAACCAGTGACACGACTTAATGTCTGTCAAACCACAAACATTGTGCTTGTTGAATGGTGTTGATGACGTCTTTTTTTCACAAATCCCCCCTCAACTTCTATAGGCCGCTTTCCTCGTCCCGCCTCTCTCCTCCTCATTAGCATTTAAAGCTACAGACACCGGAATGGCATGTCCTGGGGAAATCTCATTTTGGCACTGGATCAAAGTGGCTATAATTCTTCACCAAGGCTGAATTTCAGAAAGAGACAACAGATACAGTATTAGGGGACCAACAAGATCGATATAAAAGCAAAAAAATCATAATAGCACATAAAGCATGTTCAGAGGCATCAAACCAAAGGAGTTTTGAGGAGTTTTCTTCTCAGGACTGTATCGGTGACTCCCTGGTAATTAGTAAATAGCTATGTATAAAAAGTACACCATTTTCAATTTGCAATAAACTAATTAAATTGTGCTGTGCATGCCTCTGTGTCTATATATGATCGCATTGTATCGGTAAAAGAGCTGGTCCTGCTTAAACCACCGTGCCGAGATCAGATCTCTGCCCGGGAAGGCCACACCCTTCATTCAGTTGTGCAGGCCCCTCCAGGAAGCGATTCTGACATTTCTGCCCGGCCGCTTTGTAGAAAATGGGTTGCGCCGCCACCACAACCGCCATTTTTTGCCTGGCTGCTTCTGAATGGGTCGAGACGCCCAGATTTAAGAAAGGGGAATTTAAAAAGCTTTTTCCCTTCAATAGCACCTGTCCATTTCGTGCTTCTAGCACCACTTCACCTTTTGGTTTCCTCAGGCGACGCTGAATAATTTAGGTACTTACTTGGAGTAAATACTCTGCATCTTAATTTAATGAAGGTAGTGGCCCTGTGCTGTAGATCTTGTTCTTATAGGGATGAATTATATATTGTTACTATTATGATTATGCATATCAAGGGATGAGAACCACATGGGCAGTTGTGACTATTGTATAAAATATGAAATGTTTACGACTATATATCACTTACACTTCTCACCCCTCTATATAATAAAAGTAATAAAAACCACAGCAAAGCAGCAACTATTTCACTCAGCCAGTCAATATTCATAACTGCTAAATCCATATAGTAATACTACTAATAATAATAATAATGTGGACATGTATACTTGAGGTACTTATGTAAATGAATGTTTGCACTATTGGCCATGCTCCCCTCCATGTTAGTACTGTTTCATTTTTTGACAAAGAAAAAAAGCCATGTAAATTCCAACATTGTCTGCTTCATGTAGCCCATTAAAATGTAGCAGTTATCTGCTTTCTGCTGCTGAAGAGCACGCTATGCATCTGCGAACAGATGCTAGCAGTCTAAACACCAGCAATCGCGTCACCTACTGAGGACTAAAACTGAGGACTTCCCAAGTTGCACGATAATAAAAGCGGAATGCAGGATTGCAGATGTGCGCTGGTCAAGCCAAATATAATTAAATGTAAACTCCGAACTTGGCCATGTTGTTTTAAAAAGTTGCAGTGAGATCTTCACCACCACAACCAGAATTGGCTCCTGCTTTTGTTTGGTTTTTGCCTTCGATATCAGACGGGGCATGTGCAAGCCAAGGGCAGGATTCCTCCCCCTTTATGGTGTCCCAAAACTATTTTAAGTTTGATTCAAACCAAATGTCCCCAGTGAGAGTCTTGCAAGTTCCACTCATCCAAGATCAAATGCTTGTTGGTGTGAGTGCAGGCCTGGATAGGCTCATAATGCTTTACACATCTCCTGCAAGCATGCTTGGGTCATTACGCTGCTCCTGCAACCATTAAAGAAAACGGCTCAGGAGGCTTGTGAATCGCACGTTTGAATGGGCATATGTAGTGCAGGATGTTCACGGATTAACTGAAGGAGGGGCTGTGAGCCTGGAGGCCAAGGTGGACCGATTCTTCCTTTAACTGGTCTTCATGTTCCTGATGTTCTGTTGGCCGCATTGGAACATCTGCGTTGGATTGACCGCAAGTGAAGCTTGCTTAGCCCTGTTTTCTGCTGTTGGAGGTGATACCCATTCATCGAAATGCAGGAACTTGACTCGGTGTGTAGTTGCCGCTCCCTTTGAAGAGGCCTGTTTCTGCCTCCCGCCTTGGCTGGGCGGAGCAAATGGCCACCGGCAGCGGGAAAAGAGTGCGGGCCGGCAGCAGGGCAGAGGCGTCGGTAGGGGGATTAACGCCCGGCCGGCTGATACTGCTGATTCACTGCGCGGCCACCTTCCCTCAGGCTGCGTGGCTCTGCGGAACGGAACCAGCTCAGTAAGCACCGCCTCGTCTGCAATGGATAGCATCGATTGGCGATAACGTAATTAGACGAACCCCCCCCCCCCCCCCCCCCCCCCCCCCCCCCCCCCCACAGACTGTCCTGACTGTGACTCTTTTCTGGTCCTAATGAGCACATGCCAGCTGGACACGTCCTCATGCTTGTCCCTAACAACATTTCATTCTTCCCGGATGAGGTCCTCATGTTCCTGATGTTCCAATGCTTTACATTATACTACAATTCGGACAAGTATGCTACCTCACTCACTCGACTGGTTTTGCACACTCTTGTATAGATTTGTATTTATTTATTTCATTTGAATTCATTTATTTATTTCTATTTATTGTGCTGGGGTGGCAGGACTGAATTTCATTGTACTGTTGTACTAAAAGTATGATGGTGCAATGACAATAAAGTCTTTAAACTTAAACTAATCTTTCTTAGGCCTTGTACCATATAGGCAGGAATAAAAGACAAAAATACATTTGAATGGACCTGAAATAGGTTACATTCAAATGACAGATGCCTGGTATCAATAGCAGATATGGAAATAATTTAAAACTTGATCTTCTGACATTACCGCTTCTAGTGGGTGTTTTTTATTGCCATCCTCTTTTTTTCATTTTTGCTTCCTTTAGCAGGAAATTGAAGATGGACAGTTGGTTACAACCAAATCGAATAGCTAGCTAATTTTTTACTTAGAATAAAGTAAGATATTATCCACCTACAGATTTTATCTTCATAAATATACCCTAAAATGTTCTAAAGGCTAAAACAAGGCTTGCCACCAAGAGCCAAGATTGCATGACATGGACAGGATAGATCGTGCAATGTCACACAGGCAAACTAAAGGGCGGCATCATGGGTAATCCCCCCAACCCCACCCCTCGTAACAGGAGCAGCTGGGTTGCAGGGCTTTAGCAGCATTATACATCCTGTGGGACACCTACAACATTCACCGTTACCCATTAGCAGGGGCGAGGTGGAGGAGGATGGAGCTGCTTTTTGGCGACTGAAAAGGGAAAATAAGTTATTTAGTGTAACATTTGTGCAATGATGTCAAGGTCACGGGGTTGCGGTTGAAATAAATATTTATGGGCTTCTCTTGTGCTGCTTGCTAATGTCTGTGTTGGGGGTGGAAGACGTGTGTGATGAGGCACAGTTTTCAATCCTGGCAAACAAACTAGTCCGGAGCTATCAGTGCAACCTCCGCCTGAAAGGCGAGGACTGTGTGTGTTTTAGTGAAAACCCATGCCTCTCGAAGGACCTGTCAAACTAGAGAAGCGGAGGAGGATGGAGGCTGGGTGACGAGCGTGGCGGGCGATGAAGGGGGGGGGGGAGTTGGGCCAGGGCGTGGCATACCGACAAGCAGAGGGTCAACAGTTCTACCTAATTGTCCACCTCAAGGTCCAAATTACAAAAAAATGTCCCTGTGACTTGATTAGATGTGAGAATACGCTCACACATACACTCCTGTCATTGAACGTTGAACTGCTGGTAAAATGCTCAGTCTGCAATATGAATTTATGTTGTCTTAGGGCTGGGCGATATGGCAAGTTTTTTCCCCATTGTGACAGGATGGCCAATTCAGGAGTCAAAGGAGAAGGCTGACGAAAAATGTTTCCCGAAAGGGCTTTCTTTTGTAAGAGCCAGTACACCACATGAATAAAACAGACTGTGATGCCTCGGCATTCCTGGCGATGCCGGTTCGCAGGTGCGTTAGGTCTGTTAAATATGAAAAATATTTCTCGAAAGAGTTGTGATAGTGATAATCCTATGATGCTGCATTTCTGAATGTGCTTTGTTTCTGTTCATGAAATATTCAACAGTTTTTAGTGTAGTGCATTTACATTTACATTTACGGCATTTGGCAGACGCCCTTATCCAGAGCGACTTACAACGTGCTTTGAAGTTACCATCAATGAAGAGATCAATTCCGGTTCACTAGGACCCTCAACTATGAATACATCTATTTTATTCACTCTGTTGTAGATTCTGTACACAAAGTTCGACAACAAGAAAATTACAATTTAATCTAAATATTCTTTAAAGAGGAAGGTCTTGAGCTGTCGTTTGAAGGTGCTCAGTGACTGAGCTGTTCTGACCTCGAGGGGAAGTTCATTCCACCACCGAGGGGCCAAGATGGAGAAGAGTCTAGATGAATGTCTTCCTTTTACCTTCAGAGATGGAGGGACCAGGCGATCAGTACTGGAGGCTCGGAGTAAACGAGGTGCAGTGCGAGGTGTAATAAGGGCTGTGAGGTAGGATGGTGCTGCTCCATGTTTGGCTTTGTAGGCCAGCATCAGTATTTTGAACCTGATGCGTGCAGCTACTGGGAGCCAGTGGAGGGAACGTAGCAGAGGGGCGGTGTGGGAGAATTTGGGAAGGTTGAAGATCAGTCGTGCTGCTGCATTTTGTATGAGTTGTAGAGGTCGGATGGTACATAGTAGTAGACCAGCTAGAAGGGAGTTGCAGTAGTCCAGTCGTGAGATTACTAAGGACTGAACCAGTAGTTGGCATTTGCGCCACGGCACAGACACACTGTCAGCCGGCCATACCCCGCATAACGTTTGAGACGCACTTTTAGTTGTCTGAAGCCCCAGAGGCCCAGAGCCCTCCTACTGTCCCTGTGGTTGGCCTTGCGGGTGAGGAAACAGACCCATAATCGAAAGGGTGCTGTTTTGAATTCCGAACCGCCAAGGTGCTGTGCCCACATACTGCTCCCCGGGCGCCTTTCATGGCTTCTCACTGCTTCTTCAGGGACTAGGCTAAATTGTGGTGTCACATGTGACAACTAATCACATTCACTTCACCATAAATGCATTTGTAAACACAAAATGTACTTTTAACTATAAATGGAATAAAACCACACAACAAAAACAAACACACAAAATCATTTATACTCCCATTTCTCCAATGGTTCCACACCTGTAGGTGGCACAGTGACCCCCCCGCTCTCATCGTTTGGCCTCTAGTTCTCCTCCGGGGTGAGTTAAACACCTCATGTGTTCTCCAGCCTCGTCTTTTCATTAGAAACGTGCACCGTAGGAGGATCTCTTGTAGTTACTTTATGAGGCTCTGCAGCTGCTTGGAGCAGAAAGTCTTAAAAATACGAGAAAGCAATCCGGGGTTCATGGCAAAAGGTAAAAAGAGGTTATACGAGCGAGTGTCAGACAATATGGCCGCCAGCCTTTTCAACAGGACGCCGATCCCAGCCTCGTCGACGTCCGGGTTGCCCTCCCTGGGGACAGCTGTGCAGCCAGTCAGGGACTGTGACAGTGTTTTATGACAGTCCTGGCAGCCATCAATCACACACCTTCTCCAGCAACTCAGGCCGCGCTGGCAAAGTATGGCCCATCACCTCGGTTCGCACGCGGCAAAAGGTTAAAAAAAAAAGGTTAGCTAATTAAATCAGTTCATGCAGATGCAAATAACCCAGCGCATGTGCCATCCATAAAAAGTCGGCTTTATGCTAAATGAAAAAAAAACGTTAGACTCTGATCGTTACGTAACATTCTGCCACACGCGGTTGAACAAAAATGCATTAATCAAGAATGCATAATTACTACAGGTGGTCTCGTTCACCATAGTGGACACATTGATTTGCTATAATTATCAGAAAAACTGATGCCACCCGGTGCCAGTAAAACGGCTGCTTCAGACACCCGTGACGTCAGGTGAGCGCGGACTGATCGCTGACCATTTTCCTGCTAATTGGAACAAATCTGCTGCAGAAAAGCCGCTTTCAGGCCGACTGTGGCACGCGCCGGGCTCGCCGCTCCTTCTGTTGAGCTCCACGTGCCGCACTGGCCTCGGGGCTCAGAGACTGATAAGATCAGCTTTTCCTCCATTCCCACATTGTCTGAGGGGCAGAGCGCTTTGATTTACTGAAAAATGCATCGCACCGTGCAGAGGTCAAAGTAAAAAAAAAAAAAAGTCAACTTTGACCACTCGGCAGCCGAGTGGCGCGCTGCTTGGCCCAAAACTCCAGGCAGCCACAGTCACTACTGGCACTACTTTTTAAGGAGAGGTTTCATGCCGCCACCAGAAAACCACCAAGCGACGTCAATAGGATGTAATCGATTAAACGTCCATTTGTGGATTATAAGATTCATCAACGCCGTTGACCACTGCGCTGAGAAGGCTGCATAGGCGCTGTACATGCTCGACCTCATGGCCTCGTATCTGCACCGTCAGCCGGAAGGATAAGCCTGCAGCCCCTCTGTGGCGTCTCAGAAAACCCCCTGGTTGTCCCTGGCTATTGCCCGGCCGAGTGAAACAGAGGGAGGTTTGGGGTGAGGGGCCAGTCGGCAAACAAGAGTCCCCCGGAACACCTAGTACCAGCGGAAGAGTCTGGCCAAACTCCAAGCTCATAATAGTCTGCCTGATGGTGCTACCCTCTGCGCCACACATCACACCATCGCCGTCACCGCTTGTGTCCCCGGGGTTAGGTGACGCCTTCATGTCATGGCGAACAATCCCTTCCTGTTCTAGCGTTGAAATGGTTCTCGTTTACAGCAAAGGAAATGTAATCTCTGGGCAAAGTGTTCAAACCAGTGCTTTCTGTGTACTTGTGAAAATGTTGTGATGTTCAGTGTGAGGTGCTTCTTCTTGCACGACATTGAGGTTTGTAACAGTTTAAACAATGTACTTGCAGTCTGCGGCTTGAAAACAAAAAGGACAATTCTGTCGCATTTGATGTGAAGGCGAATGAAAATCGTCTGGTCATTTTCTAGCTTGGTTCTTTCCGTACGAGACCTTGTCAGAAGGTGACCCAGCTAATTCTCCAAGATTGCTTTGTTAAAATATATAGAAAACATTAGACTGAGAACCTAAAGATTACATTTCTTGGTCTGTGCAGTATACTGTTGCATTCAAATTCAAATTTTATTTGTCACATACACAGTCATACACGGTATGATGTGCAGTGAAATGCTTTCTGCAACTGCTACAGACCACAGTATTGCAAATGTTGCAAGTAAACAATGAACCAATATGCAAATATTGCAAACATAACCAAGTATTACACTTTTACGTCTTTAACATAAAATATGTGTAACTGGTAGGGTGAAGGTGTGCAAATGAGTTACAGTTTTTTTTACAATGTTTAAAGAAAGAGAGAAAGAGCCATAAAAGTATCGGCCTTCAAAGTGATAAAGTCATTGTGGACAGTGGGGGTCTTGAATTTGTATTTACCAGTTGGGTACAGTGCTGCGTGACACATCCTTTCCCGCAGGTCCTCGGCCCAGTCTGATGCCGTCAGGACGCCAGTCGCTTCTCCTTTACCTGGTAAAACCTGGGCTAACCCGCTGCAGGGCACAGCAGAGCCGAACGGATCACATACCAGCACGGGCGAGCGTTCAGCTTCATATAAACCAGGTTTTGTTTGTCTTGGCCAAGGGCACAAGCCGGGCTTTCACCAGACTGGCGTTTGCTTGTCAACAGGCATTTGTGGCTTTATTGGTTTCAAGCGACAGCAGCAGCACCACAACCCTGAACATGTCGAGAAGCAGTTCAGTGGAAGCAGGGTTCTTCACATTGTTGTGGATGTACAAGTTAGGATCTGGTGATAGGAATCATGGGATTTCAGAAATCTTGCCATTTGTGGCTTGTATGTTTATTTCAATGCGGTTTACAAAAGACAGCAATGATTTAAAATTTAGCTTTATATTAAATTATCCAGATGATTGATAATATCTAATTAAGTGAGGGTAACCATGGGAAAAACACGCCTATATAATATCTGAAAAATAATAATTAGTTTGATTTGACTGAATGAGAACCCCATCCTGTTTGTAGTATCCACCTCCTGCTGGTATTTCAGAGCTGGCCAGAGATTGGCTCGGACTTTCACACATGCACACAAAATCTGGCCGAGACTATAGTCCACGAGCCGGAGCCAGAATTGCAATCTGCAGTTTAAACTGATCTGTTTTACTTGAGGGGCGTGTCCGTGTTTAGCAACGCAGGCGTGGCGGAAAACGATTTCTCGAACGAGCCAATACACTTCGGCGGCAGAGAAGGGAGACATCTGAGCACCTCTGATGACAGGTCGCATGTCAACCTTGTGGCTGGCGGCCAGCGCGCCCGACCGAAAGTCCACGGGCCGGTGGCGGCGCGGGAGATAACGTGTGCACGTGGGGCTGACTCATTGTGAAACGAGGTTACTCTGTAACAGGGAGACGGGCTAGTGAGCCGCAGTGGCTCTGGGCGGCGGGTGACCGTGAGTCACCGGCCTAAACCTGGCGGGCCAGCGCGGCACAGAATCCCAGGCATCCCTGGTATGCCCCGCCCCCTTCAGAGCCGCGCACTCAACACCAAGGAAAAGAATGCAGCCGCGCACCATCCATTTTCAGCATTTTAATGCTGATCACCTACTGGCCAAAGCACAATAGACGTTGCCACGTTTTGAGGAAAAAATCTGCAGAATTGCAGGAGGTACTTTAATGCAACCGTTAATATTTTCCCTGCGGCACACCCAATAGCACGTTACTCAATGCAATGTATTGATAATAATAATAATAATGCATGTTAAGTTGTTCAAACAAAAAAGGAGAAGGGAAAGTGCTGGGTATTTTTATACAGGCACTTTTACAGCTTTGACGTTGAGTTGTTGAATTGTCTGCATACACGTCACATGTCCTGTTAATCTGTTTTCAAGTTATACTTGGCCAGGGATGCTTTTTTTGGGAGTGCAGGGAGTACAGGAATGCGTTATTAGATTAGGAACAGCGTTGGCATCCCCCTTGCCCACGTCTCAGTTCTGAAATGCACAGCTCCTCAGACCTGTTCTAATGAGATTTTACGGCAGGTTTCCTGTAGCCGTAGCTGCCGGCAGGAGGCACCTGCTTGTAAATGTATGCCTCGTGTCATGTGTGAACAGGCCTGAAAACCAGTCGGAAAACGGCAGTCGTCAGCACAGCCTTGTTTCATATTCTTGTTCCTGGTTCAGAACCCGTATGAACCCACACATGGTGTAAAGTTTTAACCATTGCCTCTTCTCTGATGGGCGGGAATAAAAAAAGACTACAGTTAAGTGTTTCCTGCATCGCTCATCAGCGCTGGCAAGGTGGAGCTGCCCATTTGACCAAATTACAGGGCTGACACACCAGATAAATAGCACAGTGCTGGGCACATGGGGCTTTTTTCTGACCACATGTAGGCAGAGGATGGGAAAATTCATGCAGGTTATTATAAGGACTGTTTTGGCTGCACCGATTGGACTATGTTTGAGCTGACAGGCACTGTGACATCATACATCAGTTTTTGTGAAGATGGCGTATGCCTTCTGCTTCAAAGTGCTCCATCTTTATCCCATTCCCCAAGAAATCCAGCATCAAATATGATTTGACTGCTCTTTATTGGGAAGCAAAAAATGAGGACTAATCGAACATTTATTTGATGGTTTAAAGTTAATTAAGACATCTAATAAGAAATAATATGACCATCCTATATACACTGAAATATGTGGGACATTTACTTATGAGCATTGTCTAAATAGTGTGTTTATGACTCTTAATAGCGTAATCCAAAAACATTTACAGTAGTGCATGTTTTTGCGCATGTCTTAATATCATTGCCATAATTACTTCATAAGCCACGCCCATCCGAACCCCACAATTTCTTTTCATACCTCCAATTACTACATATTATACATTTATTGCTATTATAGTGTTATTATATACATATACTGCATAGACAGTGCCAGTACGGATTAAATGCGGCTGTTTGAACAACATGACTCTGCATGTTCTGCCAGCGGGAGTCAAATCCCTTCGCTTATCTGTCTGAATTGCTTCGCTTCTGTCAGCAGGCGAGGGCTGCAAGTCAGAAGCAAAGGCTTTTCCCTGGCACCGTTCCGGGCGTGGGTACGGTGCACTTCAGCGATAAGGAAGTGCACGAGCAGCGGCAAACAATGCGCACTCCAGATTTACTGTCACTTTCCTGGACAAACAGAAGGCTTGGCGTATATTTAGGCCAGTGGTCCTTTCACGGGGTCAGAATGATAAACATTGTGGGGCTGTTTCTCCAGGAGCAGGGGGTTCTGGCCATTGACACGTGACTCGGTTAGAGGAAGCGTAGGAAACGGCTGAACTGGGAGTGGCTTTCGCTGTAATCGAAGTAAATCTTCACGGGTTAAACCAGTCCCTCCCCGAGCAATTACATAATTGTTACAAGAATAACGATTCATTGTTAATTGGGGAAAAAAAAGAAAAAGTTTAATGTTCAGCCCGCCACCAGGGGGAGCCGCTGGGCTCATTTCCACTGTCAGACAGCGGACCTGGAGAGCCGCGATGGGGAGAGGGGTGTGGCCGGTTTGCCCTGGATTTAGTTTGGCATGCCGGTATTTCACCGGCCAGTGTTTTTTTGGAAAGCGCGAGGGCTGACGCCATGCTGGCAGGGAAGGGCATGAAGGGCACGGGCCGAGCCGCCTGGGGAGAGAATATTCCAGATTTTGGAGAGTCTCTGCCTGCACTGTCAGACCTAATCCCTGGTCTGATGTCCCTTCGCCACCTCCTGTCCTAATCACCCTGACTGAGGAGGGGACAGGGAGCAGAGAGGGCAAAAGAAAGGGGAATATATCAATTTAATTTGATTCAATAATAATTAGAAATAAATACTACATTCTAACAGTGAAATCGGTTCTGTCTTTTTTTATTTTTCTGGCTTTACAGCTAGAAATGTTTCATTTTGACTACGAACCGTATGAAGTATTTTTCTTTCCGGTTAGTAACGTCCCTGTGTGTTCCCTCACGCAGAACCTGAGGCTGACATGGCCGACCTGAGTCTGACCGACGCCCTGACGGACAGCGCGCCACAGTCTGGCCCGGAGAACCTGGTGGAGAGGGACTTTGTGGCGCAGCTGGAGGCAGAGAGCTTCGACGACCAGGTGGGGGAGACAGTGGGCAAATCAGACTTCGTCCCCCTAATGGACAACGATGGTAAGGGTCTGGATCTTGAGCTGTAGTCCTCAGAAATGTCCACAAATTTGTGGATGTCTTCATTTTTATGGCTGTTAAAGTTATAGATAAATATATAGATCACTCTTGTGATGGTCTGCATGTGTTTGGAATGGCTTGGCATCATTTAGCATCAAGTGTATCAAGCGTGCTCCTTCCTTGAAGGTCCGTGGTTGTTCCAGACATGCAGAACAGGTTTCTGGCGGCGATGAACACAAGCTGTTCTGCAGTCCCAGCATGCCGCCTTCACGCTCACGTATCAGGCGATCTGTAACCTCGCTCAGTGAAAGCGGAGGAGAGGACGGATGAAATTGCTCACCCGCATGACCCCACGGACCATGTCACACGCAGACGTGTAGTTTCATCCAGACCGTGTTTGGTGTGGTTCGGTTCCATTATGATGCCAATCGGTGGCACTTTACGTATCGTTTAAATCCCTCCTGAGCCGCAGAGCACTTAACTTCTCGCTTAATATTAGGTTAGACTGGACCTGTCCTCACCCAATTATTGTAAAAGGACACAGTGAAAGTGACTTATTGAACATACGAAGCATCAAATAGTCACACCGCAAAACTTTTGGGGGGAGAAGACGTCCCACGAGTGAACTCAGAGTGAACGGACAGGCGTCTTGTGTCGATTCGGGTTTGATGCGAGCAGCACTGTGTGCCATGAGCTTCATGAGGTCACTTGAGGTCAACGGCGCGTTCTTAGCCAAAGCTGAAACTCAATAGCCTTTGGGGTTTGTGGCCATTCACAAGGTTGCGGGCGAGTGCTTAGGAAGTGATGCCTGTCTGTGTGTGTGTCTGTGAGCAGATGCTGCTGCAGTGCTCGAGAATGGAGGCCACGATGCCCAGGGGGCTCAGAAACCTGGTAAGGAACGTTCCAGAATAACCTTTTTGTCGTCCTTGGCAATCCTGGGTGATTTCACGCTCCATCACTCCTTATTCTGTTGCGTTCTTTTTACGTTACTCCTTTTTTTCATTGCCTTTTAAAGTGAGACGTGTCTTCCCGAGTGACTGAGAGGAACGCGTGTGCCCGTCCATATTCAGACCGTATGAGATACTGTGTGTGTTGTGGTACTTTTCTCAAAAGACAGAAAAGTGAGACAGATGTCTACATGAGACAGAATTGTCTCCATCTGCTTTAGTTCTTCAGTATTTTATTTTTAGTACATTTTGCCCACCACCTTGGATCTGGTGATTCTTGAGTGTTTGGCACCTTGTTTTTTTTTTTTTTTTTTTTAGAATGAACAGGATGTTTCGCTTACGTAAGCGTACTTCGTTTTCTGGGTCCGTTCATGTTTGTGTCTCGCATTACATCAGAGGCCTTGTATGAGTATGGCCATGATGGAAATAATCCTTTCAGTAGGATTCCGCTTTAATGTGATTGGTATCTCATGCTCTTTAAAAGCGTCCACCGTTTGGCAGATATTCTGGACTTTCTTTCCTCTGAACGTACAGAATCCAGCCTTGATAATGCCATGCCAATAATGCCATGCATTTAAAAACTTTATAACCCTGATCACCTACCTTAAAAAACCTGTACTGCACCACACCACAGTGGACAAGGGGCTAATGTTGCTACAGTGGGGGCTGAACCCATTATTAGCGAACAGATGGAGCTCTTGATGGAGATGGATTCTGGGGTGAAGTGTCATTCTCATAATACGATGTAAAGCTCTGGTGCAAAACCGCTTGGTTTCGAGGAATTTGGTCTTTGACTGGTGACATTGTTTCGCTACCAATCAGAGGAGATGGGTGTCTCCTGAGCCACGCCCCCTCCATCCTTTTAATAACACCACTCTGCACTTCCAGCCTCACTCATCTTCATCCGTCTACTTGTTAGCATTCTCTTGAGTCGCGTATAAGGATTAGCCTCACACAACGTGATGTGCCGTTTAGTGTCTCTCAATTTCCTAGACACTCGTCTTCACAGTGACGCCTACTGGCTGCTGTTGTAGCAGGTCTTGTTAATGGAGCTCTTTGAAAAAACTTGCTAATTTAGTCTACTCTTAATAATAAATTTCCAAAGGAAAGAAACCTACACTTTCACGCTGCTTGTTATCTCAGTTTCTTGTGCCAGTCATGACATTTAGGAAGATCGTTTATCTGTTAGAGGAGTGAAAATGGCTGCACAGCAGCTTTACTTGGCCGTGCTCACATGATTTCTGCGACACCCATTTGAACGGAGGAGAACACCAGATGGAGACACCTGTCCACTCACGTCCCGAAGGAACCCCCCCCGATCCTCCTTATCTCGCGCGCCCCGAATAACGGATTGTGAAAAATGTGCTTTGCAGTCGAAGGGAGATAATTATCCATCGGAAGCGGTGCGGTAGAGAGCGTCATGTAATGCAGTACACCGCGCAACAGAACATTCTAACTTGGTGTGTGTGTGTGTGCGCGTGCAGATTTATTTTTACTTTACTTATCTGATTTATTTATTCATTCGTGTTGCAGTTATACCCATTTGCTTGTAGTGATTATCTCATGTGTATAAATGCATGAAACGTAGGTGCATGTGCAGCTTGATTGACCCCACCAAAGCTTTTCTTTATCAAAGTTTGTCAAAGTTCACGGTAAAAACTTCCCACCTCCAGGAAGTTGTACAAAGCGGTTCTCGCTTGTTTGGGTTCCCCGGTGACAGAAAAGCTTTGGACGGGTTGAGTCAGGCGAACCTGCGCTGCATGCCGACGCCCGCTGTGCCAACGTGACGGCGCTGCCACAGCCAGTGTGATGTTATTTAGGCAAGCGCTCTGCCTGCCCGAGTTGGCATGGATGTCTGCGCGCTGCGGCCAGCATTAGTCATCGGGGGCACAAGGCGGCAGGAGGCACCGGCGAACTTGGCAGCCGTTTGCGAAAAAGCGAGCTCCGAGCGAACCTGTTGCAATGCTTCCGAATTTTAACCATTCTGTTCAGGTCCTCGTCCTTCATAACTGATCACGAGAAATAATCAAATCACTCAAACCGTTGAAATGCACCTGACACGTTCAGCTCAGCCCAGCATAATAAACCATGAGGGTACAGGCTGCTGGAGAGGCTTTATGCCACAGAATCACTCACGGCCTTGCCCGGATTATTCATTATATAAAATGATTGACGTAGTAGAACGAATAAAATCTGCACAATTCCACTCTGCAGCGGGGTTTGTTAAGAAGTGTTGGTTGCCTAGCCAACCATATCTACATAAGCACAAGATATGGGTGGTAGTGTGAACCAGAGTCACAGGTTCTAACCCCACTTACTACCATTGTGTCCCTGAGCAAGACACTTAACCCTGAGTGTCTCCAGGGGGACTGTCCCTGTAACTACTGAGTAACTGTGAGTCGCTCTGGATAAGGGCATCAGCTAGATAATGTAAATGTAATTTTGCTGCTTTTAATAGAATTTTTATTTTATTTTAACGTTAAGAAAGGCTCAGCCGATTAGATTTTATCTGTTTTTACAGTTATAATGGCAAAAAAAAATGAAGGAACACTTTCATTGTAAATTGCAGCTTTTAATACGAATAGATGAAAACTGCCGTTAACAGGAAATTGTTGCCTAGCAACATCAGCTCTTCTCGTAGAATCCACATGTGGTTTGATTCATTTTGGGATTCGGAATTGGTTTATGGTTGAGTGTTGTCGGGCCGCAGCAACGTTTTACTCTTTACAAGTGGAAGTAGGGCCGTCGTCTATAGGGGGCACCAGCGAGTGCCGAGAAAATTGGTCAGGACGTTGAAGGTACAGTGCCTAGGGGGAACGATCCGGAAGGCTGGGAGCTCTGCTTTAGACGCCGCTGTGGAAAGCTGGTGCTTGTCTGATTTGCATGCTGCATGGGGAACGCTCGCCGACAGTTTTGCCTCTGATTAATGGATTAACCGGCACTTTTCTTCTCTTCCCTTTGACACGTTCCCACTTTCCTTTTACCCCAAACCCAACCACGATCAATCTCTTCACTTGGAACTTTCACTTTTCTTTGAATTTGATTTCGCTTCTTCATTCTTTTCTCCACCCTGTCATTGTTTTTTTTTCTCACTTTTCCTTAACCCTTTCGGAATTCACTTTTCATTTCTCTGCCATGTTTCCTTTGCGGTTATCCGCCCGTCTTGTCTGCATTCCCCCTTCTTCCCGTTCCCTTTACTCCTGTGCTTCAGAGGATTAGCTGTGCGGCAGATCTGGATGATTCAGGCCGTCGTCTTCTTCTCCTCAACCCTCCTCGACTCTGGCTGCCCTCCCAGCCCACCCGACCGGGGGCGAGACCCGTCCCTCCGCTTTGATTTTTTCAGCTCCTCCTGGGCAGAACCCAAGTCTGACACTTTTGCCAGCCAAAGATCTCTCTTTCACATACCTGCAGGCGTTTGACATTTTTAGCTTAACTTTTGTTTTGCACACGCACGCACACACACACACACACACACACACACACACAAGCTAGAGGAAGAAGGCCTACCCTCGTGTGTAACCTGGAGACGCTGTCTGAAGGACAGGCGGTGAGGTGTGGTCGTGGCGTCTGCAGCCTGAGAGACGAAGTGTCCCTGCCTGACTCAGCTCCCGGGTTCCTCAGCGCCGCTCCACGCTTCATGGAACATTCTCCAGTCCTCTTTTCTGCAGGCGTCCTCCTGTCAATAAAGAACAAAGGACGCCTGGCATGCGTTACACTCTCCCATAAAGCGGTTCTTCATAGATCCATTAATGTGGGTACAGCACAAATAACCACTTAGCTCCTTGCCTGTAGCCATTTAAAGATGCTTCTGAAAGGTCTCCCATCATTTGTTGTTTAGTCGGTGGTTTTGGTGTAAGACAGGCTTCTATTTACCGTAAATTCCTGGACTATAAGCCGCTACTTTTTTTCACCCTTTTACAACAATGCGGCTAATTTATGTTTTTTTTTAGGCTAACTAGCTTCCTGCTAACCATTTAAACTCATGATATCAGACCAAATTACCGAAATTACCGAACAGATCACAGTGGACCAATGAAACTGTTTCCGCAAACTCACCCACACTTAGTTCTTCAGATTAGCCAACTCAAACCCTCATCATGGAAAGTACACAAAGAACTTCCAATGATGCGACATTCAAGTTAAAAGCGATCAGTCTGGCTGTCGAAGAAGGAAACAGAGCTGCTGCACTGAGACAAAGTCTTTCATGTGTGACGAACTAATCGCATACCTTCAGGCTGTTCAATTCCAATTCTGAAGAAGACAACTTTAGCACTGTTCTGAAGAAAGCATCTGAGGTATGTACAGTACAGGCCAAAAGTTTGGACACCCCTTCTCACAGTTATGTACTTAACAAAAAGTGGAGACCTGACCTCCACAGTCACCGGACCTGAACCCAATGGTTTGGGGTGAGCTGGACCGCAGAGTGAAGGCAAAGGGGCCAACAAGTGCTAAACACCTCTGGGAACTCCTTCAAGACTGTTGGAAAACCATTTCAGGTGACGACCTCTTGAAGCTCATCGAGAGAATGCCAAGAGGGCAAAGCAGTAATCAGAGCAAATTGTGGATATTTTGAAGAAACTAGAATATAAAACATGTTCAGTTATTTCACCTTTTTTTTGTTAAGTACATAACTCCACATGTGTTCATTCATAGTTGTGATGCCTTCAGTGAGAATCTACCAATGTAAATGGTCATTAAAATAGAGAAAACACATTAAATGAGAAGGTGTCTCCAAACTAATGGCCTGTATTGTATGTAGTTGTGGATGTTACTGGCATTTAATTTAAAGTAAGAAAAAAAAGAATCTTTTCTTGGTCCATTAAAATCGCATATTTGAACATTATTTATGTACAATTTTTGTATATTGATGTGCTCTACAGTCCCAAAATTACCGTTACTAGCTGGCCCTCCAGGTGGCCCTCCAGGGGGGACTGAGAACAAGCATCTGAGTTCCACTGCTGAAGAACCCTGGTAGGTGTTCTTGAAGGTGTTGACGTGTGATACTGGCCATTATCTTCACAATGAAAATGATAACTCTGGAACCAAACCAACCTACACAAATCTACACAAATATATGATTTATTCCTTCTTTCTTTCTTTCTTTCTTTCTTTCTTTTTGTTTGCCTGAAGCAGCTGTAGAACCCTGTTCAGTTCTCCTACACAAGCGGACTTGTTTCTGTCTCAGATCTGGTGTCTTCTCCTGACAAGCATCACAGTGTTTACGGAGACTTCAGCTCTGTTTTGCCCTCCTCTCCCCTACATACTCACTCACACACACTCACGCAGACAGTAACACCGCCAGCTCCGTCTCTGCTCCTTCATGTAACCCCACTGCAAGGCTGTTCTTTCTAGCACCCCGGTCTTATGGCTTCCGTGATCTAATGGGCCCGATCTGCTCGTCTCTCTTAGTTTTCATATTTACTTTTTTGAGGTTTTACCTCTTAGGTTTTGTCTCAAACTGTAGCCCAGGAGACTTTATCAAAATTTGTCAATCAAAAATAATGTTGTTATTATTAATAATGCTTGCGTACATGAGAAACCAGCCTGATGGAGGAATGTCCACGTTCTACAACGGTCAGCATATTTCAAACCTTTGATGCTCTCTGTGTTACTGCCGCTCTCAGCACACATTGTTACTACTGTTTTGTGTGTTTTTAATTATTGAATTTTCCATTATACAGTTCATTATCGAATTAGTTGTCTACTTTTGATGGCAGGTCCTGTCCCAGCATTCCACTTTGTGATATTACACCAGATTGAAGGGCCGCAGTTTAAAGTGTAAGATGTACGGCGCAACGTTTATTTATTTATTTAAAGCTACTCAGTGTACTAATAAACGATTCAACAAAACAAGCTGCATTTACTGTCTTTCTCTTCCAGAGTGAGGGAGTAGGGTGTGTGAGAGCTGTTACTCATGTTCCTACAGAAAAAAAAAAAGAAAAAAAAAAAAAAAAAATATATATATATATATATATATATATATATATATAAAATACAGGGAGTGCAGAATTATTAGGCAAGTTGTATTTTTGAGGAATAATTTTATTATTGAACAACAACCATGTTCTCAATGAACCCAAAAAACTCATTAACATCAAAGCTGAATGTTTTTGGAAGTAGTTTTTAGTTTGTTTTTATTTTTAGCTATTTTAGGGGTATATCTGTGTGTGCAGGTGACTATTACTGTGCATAATTATTAGGCAACTTAACAAAAAACAAATATATACCCATTTCAATTATTTATTTTTACCAGTGAAACCAATATAACATCTCCACATTCACAAATATACATTTCTGACATTCAAAAACAAAACAAAAACAAATCAGCGACCAATATAGCCACCTTTCTTTGCAAGGACACACAAAAGCCTGCCATCCATGGATTCTGTCAGTGTTTTGATCTGTTCACCATCAACATTGCGTGCAGCAGCAACCACAGCCTCCCAGACACTGTTCAGAGAGGTGTACTGTTTTCCCTCCTTGTAAATCTCACATTTGATGATGGACCACAGGTTCTCAATGGGGTTCAGATCAGGTGAACAAGGAGGCCATGTCAGTAGTTTTTCTTCTTTTATACCCTTTCTTGCCAGCCACGCTGTGGAGTACTTGGACGCGTGTGATGGAGCATAGTCCTGCATGAAAATCATGTTATTTTTGAAGGATGCAGACTTCTTCCTGTACCACTGCTTGAAGGTGTCTTCCAGAAACTGGCAGTAGGACTGGGAGTTGAGCTTGACTCCATCCTCAACCCGAAAAGGCCCCACAAGCTCATCTTTGATGATACCAGCCCAAACCAGTACTCCACCTCCACCTTGCTGGCGTCTGAGTCGGACTGGAGCTCTCTGCCCTTTACCAATCCAGCCACGGTCCCATCCATCTGGCCCATCAAGACTCATCAGTCCATAAAACCTTAGAAAACTCAGTCTTGAGATATTTCTTGGCCCAGTCTTGACGTTTCAGCTTGTGTGTCTTGTTCAGTGGTGGTCGTCTTTCAGCCTTTCTTACCTTGGCCATGTCTCTGAGTATTGCACACCTTGTGCTTTTGGGCACTCCAGTGATGTTGCAGCTCTGAAATATGGCCAAACTGGTGGCAAGTGGCATCTTGGCAGCTGCACGCTTGACTTTTCTCAGTTCATGGGCAGTTATTTTGCGCCTTGGTTTTTCCACACGCTTCTTGCGACCCTGTTGACTAATTTGAATGAAACGCTTGATTGTTCGATGATCACGCTTCAGAAGCTTTGCAATTTTAAGAGTGCTGCATCCCTCTGTAAGATATCTCACTATTTCTGACTTTTCTGAGCCTGTCAAGTCCTTCTTTTGACCCATTTTGCCAAAGGAAAGGAAGTTGGCTAATAATTATGCACACCTGATATAGGGTGTTGATGTCATTAGACCACACCCCTTCTCATTACAGAGATGCACATCACCTAATATGCTTAATTGGTAGTAGGCTTTCGAGCCTATACAGCTTGGAGTAAGACAGCATGCATGAAGAGGATGTTGTGGACAAAATACTCATTTGCCTAATAATTCTGCACTCCCTGTAATTTTGAACATGAAGGGCATTGAATTCTGTTCAATTAGGGCCTAAAATAGTATTGTATTTTTTCAGCTCTATCACAATAAACGATATTTATCACTTTTCTTTGAAATGTCCTCTAAATGACTGTATAAATGGCAAATTCTGCCATTTATTGCATAAAATGTCACAAAAAAAAAAAATTCATCATCTTTATTCCCGGGTCCTCCGGTTCCCTGTTTTCCAGACTGGAGTTTCATGTTCTTTGTCTTGTGCAACTGATTATATGATTGTGTTTGTCTGTAATTACTAGTACTCATTTTGTTTTACATGATCAATTTTTTATTTCCTGTGTGAGGGTTCCATGCCCTGTTTAATTTAGTAAAACTTTTGAGTTTGTGAGTTGTGTTTTTCTCTTTTTCCTTCGAGTCGCATGTTCCTGAACGAAGTCAGGAACAAAGTCGTGTGGGCTTTGACTTTTTCCCGGCCTATTCGCTGTTATTCTGAATATGAAGTACACGCGGTTTGTTTGACAATAACATGGAACATGGAACACGCCGCGAAACACAGATATACACAAGCCGTGTATACTTGATTATTTGATATATCACCCACTCGTATGTTCAATGTTACTGTATTTGAGCAAAAACTGCATGTGCTATGTTGTGCTGAATTGAAGTTGCAGCCATTGCCCAGTTTTTAGTTTTTTTTTTTTGTCCCCAGTGGCACGTCACGCCCCCTCCTCACTGTAGATGGGGTGATGCGGGATGCTCCACTTCCTAGAGGAGGGGGATGTGGTGTGACTGCACTGCTGTGGCATCTCCAGGGAGGCTCTATGTGGGTCAGCCTGGCCTACTTTAGGCTACTTCAGGCTGGAGCTGGACGCTCTTGCAGCAGATGCGCTTAATCTGTAGACCAAGTGTCCCCGGACCCTCCATGGGCCCCACTGCTGCCAGCTGTGGTCCTGATAAATGAGATGAGTAAACATGTGGAACACACGCAACTGCTCGAGGAAACACTTTTTAAATAACACTACTTCTGACAAAAATATGAATAATAAAGGGTTATTGTGGGAATGACCTGATTAATTTCAGCGTTATTTTTTGACTCTCTGAAACCAGGGCTTTTCATTTTCTGCCGCATTCCATTTCTCTGAAGTTGGCTGCCCAGAACATCCGTCCATGACGCTGTGTTTGCGAGAGGGGCTCGGTTCCCCGCCGCGAATAATGAAGTTGTCTCCGAACAGCCTGCATTTGTCCTTCAGACCCATGGCGTCCGGGCCCCGGCCCTGTCCCCGGGAGTGAATTCTGACACGCCTCCTCTGCACTTTTGCTCTCTCGGCGGGCGTCTGTGGGGGCCGGTCTCAGGCGATGATGAGCGAGTCTGGTCGGACAGCAGCGGCTGGGGGCGGAGGGGAGTGTGAAAGGTCGGAGTGTGAAGGAAAGAACAGATTTTTCACTGATCTACTCAAGTCGTGTGTGTGTGTGTGAGAAGGTGATAAGTATATTTCCTCTCGGCTTTGATAAAGTGCGCCGATTCCAGAGTGTGATATGCGCCATTTGAATGCAAAAAGAATCACACACACACGTTTCACCCGTCCCCTTTCCCTTACTCAGCTCTTTGGAATATGACCGTAATCCTCTTCTGTCAGAGATTTTTTTTCCAGTGGCTGACCACATCTTTTCATTTCCTGTATGTAAACGCTGGATTGTCTTACTGGGCGCACTGCTTGTCAATGTGTTAGATGTACAGTACGGTGCCATGGACTAGTTTGATCAATGCAATTATGAAATGTGCGGCTGACCCTGGTGGGCCTGGTTTTCACTTTTTTTTTAAATCTCCTTGTTTAATCCTGGCAACAGGATTATGCAACCTCGTCCTGTAATCTGCCAGCTCAATCTTTCGAAGAGAAGATGAGCTTGTAACCTGGCCAGCCAATGGCATGCAGGCCTACAAGCATTGGTACCCGGCATAGTCTGCTGTATTTTTAATGACACCGAACATTGCTGAAAATCCTGAACATAACGCCTTCAGCATTTCACGCGTCCCGTTACGACCTGAGCCGCTTGTCTCAGTAATAGTTTTAAATATTAAAGCATGATTTAATCACATTGCACCTTTAGGCAATGTCAATTCGTGTGACTAAATCCCGAAGTCCCCACACACTGCTCCCCGGACACCTGTCATGGCTGCCCACTGCTCGCCAAGGGTGATGGTTAAATGCAGAGGACACATTTTGCTATGTTCACCTTGTGCTTGCTGTGCATCACAATGACAAAATGAAGTGGTGTAGTGAATGCGTGAGAGGGTCCATCGTTTCCGTGTCAGCGCGCCCTGTCCTGCATCCCGTCTGCTGCGTGCCATATTCCCGCCTCGCTGTGTGTCTGTGGTCTGCACACAGTTATGGCGAGAAGGTCAGCCAGAGGACGCGCCTGCCAGCCATTTAGTTTCACTCTTCATCTCTGCTCTCGGCCCTCAGAGGCGTTTCCTGACTCTCCCACTCCCATCTTCGCTCCTCACACGCTCTCGCCTTCTTTTTTTCTTCCCTTCATCAGTTGCATAATTGTCTGCTTCTGTTGCACAGAAGACCCTCAAATCAGATCAGCTTCAAGGCGAACGGCTGATTTCCTGCGTTAATTAGCACGGCGTGCTGGAGTCTGGATGAACTGAGAAGCCCCCTGCGCCAGTAGAAGAGAAAACTGTGCCCGACTGTGCCATCCTTATGACCCCACTACAGATGTGACGGGGACGGGACAGCCATGCTGGCCGGCTTATTCACGCACAGCTTCTCATCTCCAACTAGGAAGGGACAAGGACAGAAATAGCTGCTGAGCACACACACACACAATCACACACATACACACACCTCCCGGGAGAGAATCGCTGTCCACAAAAATACAGACGCAGCAGTGGCAAACTGGGCTAGACACATCCATGGACCTGGGATATGGGGGGGCATAGAGGCAAAACTGGGGTGAACTGAACCTCTTGCTAATGCTCGTCTACCTGTGCAAAATCTTTCGAAATGGCACATTCTGTTTAAACTGCTAGCTTACCATGGTAACTAGGGTTAGGACTTGGAAAAAAAACTCTCCTAAATTTAGTATAACAACCCTATGAGCTCCAGCGTCCACTGTGCAGAACTTTTATGGGCAGTTCATGCATTATACCGGCCTATCACCTGGGCAGCGGGCTTGTCCGTGGCCTGCTCGTACCACCGCAGGCGCGGAACCGACCGGGCAAGCGGTACCAATCAGATACTGACAGTGCGCATGGAAATAACCTTGGGCGTCCTAGCCTGTTTGGTGCCCAGTGCAAAAATCACAATGTAAAATCTTGGAATCCTGGAGGGACTGCATGATAAAATATGAACAAGCATAAAGTTATTTAAATGTATTCTGACAATATTTAAAAAAAAAAAAAAAAAAACTACAGCTGAATACAGAAAATCCTAAAATTTTATATAATCACTTGCATAATACAAATCCCTGGTATTTCACTGGAACAGAAAGTCCACTTACAGTAGAATTGGCCAGATGCTATTTTATCTGTTATACAGTTATGCTATATGTTGATGCATCTGTAAAAAGTTTATCATACAACTTCCAAAAAGAACTTTATGCCATATTGCACAGCCTTACATTAAAGTTCCATTTTATTCTAGGATTAGGTTTGAACCATCAGTGGGAATCTGATAAACTATAATTTGGATTCCTAACCTGACTGTTTTAGATGTATAGAGAACAGAGGGGAACAGAAGAGAAGATGGACACTGTCCTACACCTGGGAGTGTGGCGTATTGACAGGAAGGGGTATAAATCATACAGGACAAGGACAGGCTCCTCCCCTAGGTAGTTTCTCCTCTATACAGACTTCGTTCTGTAACTCCTGAAGACATGACATTACTGAACAATCCTTAGAATACTGTTCTTTTTCCAATATATTGTATTTAAATTATGAAGGGTCTTAAGTGCCCTATTAAAATTGCCATGCAGATGTGCAGGAACAGTGCTGTCAGTAAAATGGCATTGTAGTTTAGGCTCAGACGTTCCTTTTTTGGGGGGACTGTCACTTGCTCGCTATTTATACAAGTTTGACACTCCACTCGTGTCTGTAGGGCCCTGGGAGGCGCTTCATCTCCATGGAAATGCAGCTTGCTCACTTCTCTGTCCCCTCAACTTGCTTCTTCTTCTTGTTCTTTTTAATCTGCTGCAGAAGGGTGAGCATGGGGTGAGCCTTTGTCCCCCCCCATCCCCTTATGTTTCTGATCTTGAGTCGAGGGATTGACTGCTGCTCATCTCGGCGGGTGTCATTAAACAGCTTGACAGGCTTTCACCACTTTAGAGCCGGTGCTGGCCTTTTTCCTGGAGCTGGAGATTATTTAGGTTTTTTTTTCATTAAAACTCATTACCCCCAACACATACTTTCCTATTGCATATGAACTGCAACATGCAATGGCAACATGAGATTGTATAGAATCAACTTTATTTTGATCTTCAACCTTTCAAAATTCTCCCACACCGCCCCTCTGCTACGTTCCCTCCACTGGCTCCCAGTAGCTGCACACATCAGATCCAAAATACTGATGCTGGCCTACAAAGCCAAACATGGAGTAGCACCATCCTACCTCACAGCCCTTATTACACCTCGCACTGCACCTCGTATACTCCGAGCCTCCAGTACTGCTCGTCTGGTCCCTCCATCACTAAAGGTAAAAGGAAGACATTCATCTAGACTCTTCTCTGTCTTGGCCTTTTCAAATGGCAACTCAAGACCTTCTTCTTTAGAGAATATTTTGATTAACTTGTAACCTTCTTATTGTCCAACTTGTGTACAGAAACTACAACAGAGCAAATAAAAAGATTGTATTCATAGTTGGGGTCCTAGTGAACCAGAATTGATCACTTCATTAATTGTAATATAAATGTTAATGCATTCATGCACATATCTGGTTTGGTCTCAAATATCTTTTTTAATTATTTTTGTGTCACAACATTATGTGCTTTATACATTTTGGAAAGTCACTGGTGTTGGTTTACTGTGTTTGCCAGTCTGCTCTTTTAAATTAGATGGCTAAAGGGGGTCTGGGAAGTCACCAAATCTACCAACAAAGTCACTAAGTTGGCAACCATGAGTGGCCCCAGTGTCAGACATCTGGAGGCTGAGACACGGCCCAAATCGTGGGCCAGACAGCCCTGCTGCCAACAGTGCGGCAGACCAGCATGAGTCTGATAAAAAAAAAAATGTCTTCAGGACAACGGGGGTAAAAAAAAAAGAACAGACGTCTCAGATTCAGGCCAATGCTAAATGTCACTAATGTGCCGATAATTGCCTCCTTCAATGGGTTTCCTAAATGATCACTTCAGACGCCCCTCCACTCATTGGTAGGAAAGGGATTTAAGTACCTTGAAGCATTTTTTGGATTAAGCTTGCAGAAGAGCTTCACTAAGGAAATCTTTGTCTTTGACTTTGATCTTTGTCTTTTTTTTATGTTCTAGGAAGGAGGGGTGCTATCCAAGTTTTCTTTGTTGGAGGTGGGGTCTGAAAATGAGAACCTCTGGAAATAGCGAGATTTGTGTGGTTGTTTAGTCTTTGTTTGTATCAGGCCAGATGCTCTGCACGTGAGGTGATGCCTCGAGCCTCATTAAAACGCCACTAGCCGGTGTCCATAGCAACTGCTATCAGTTGGAGGGTCATCAGACTAGAGCTCTTGTGAAAACACCCTTCACCATCTTTTCAGGACCTTGGACATCGCCTGCAGAACCCGCTGCATGATACTGTGGTAATCATGTGTTGTATTGCGAAGTGAGCATCGCTGAGTCATTTCAGGTCGCTGCCAGGATCCAGTTATGGCCCCAGCGCCTCGTCACGTCCCAGTCTGCGCTTATCCAGTCGTCCCCGACCTCCCTGTCTGGGTTTATTGGTTGCGGCGCTGTGTTTGTGTCTCTGGGTTGCTTCCTGTCTGCTCTCCTCACTGTCACCCTACCCGGTGCTGCAGGGGCACTGGGGGCGGGTAGACTGGGGAGACTGCGGCCGGGGTGGGGGCGGATTGCGCAAGGGTGTCGCGCTCTCCCGCTGCGACCGAGCAGCCAGATCTGATCACGCAAGAGGGGCCCAAAGTGAGTGGAGAGGTTGCCGTCTCGAAACGGTACCGCAATCGCGGAGAAGGTGCCGGAGAACTCAGGCCGGAGTGGGGGGTCGAGGACGATTAGGATCACAGGTTTCTCAGTTGACACTGCCGAATGTTCGGTTTCATTTTTTTTGCATTTTGAATTTGTGGTGGTACCCAGGTAACCGCGTGCCGGGTGCCCGCCCTCGCGGGGGGAACTAATCTCGCGTGGTTCACGTTACAGGCACTGTAAGTTCTCTGGTGGCACCGGGGGGACTGCTATCGGCGTCGCGCCCTGAGCCGCAGGGGGAGGTGCGACCGCGCTCGTCCGAGCAGCAGGCCTCCGTCTCCGACTTCCTTCCAGGTAAGGGCTGTCTTTACACTCAAAGCAGAACCTAGATGTGCCCAGCATGTTGAAAATCTTTTTTTTTTTTTTTTATTGCTAATTAAAGACTCCCTGTAATCACTACTGCGCATATTTACCCCTTTCTAGCAGTTCATTAGTTGTTTAGTCTTTTTCTGTGATGAGTTTGTCGGTCTTAATCACATTAATTCTCTCTCTCCCTTTTTTTTTTTTAACTTCACACATTCTCTCTTTTGCTGCCTGTCTCCTCCTGTCTGTCTTCCCCTAGGCTCCATGGCGGGCTTTTCTGATCAGTGGCATCCCCAGCCCAACGCCTCCCAGATGACAGACAGCAGTCTGGTGGGGACGTTCTCAGGTCATTTTCTCTACCCGCCCACGCACACGTTTAATGAAGTATCTAGAATTAATACATCTTAAAGAATGACGAATAAGTTGGAAAGCAAGTTTTTATTCAAATAGTAAAGCTTTATACGTTTCATGTAATCTACAAGATTTTTTTGTTGGCTGCTGATAGCTCATAAAAATACAGAATTTATAGACTCTATACTTGCTTGTGGTGGTAATTCTTTTAGATTTTGAGATGCACCATTAATGTTTTGCTGCTTTGACTGAGTTGAGTATAAATAATTTTATTTTATTTAAGTCATAGTCCTGTTTTGTGATAGATTTTTCTGAAAATATTGAAAATTCCAGTTTTTGTCTCTTTTCCCCTGCCATGCATATTTTACTAGGATGACCCTTGGAATTACATCAAAGAAATGAAACCTCCAGAAGTGATACATTAAACTATTTTTACTTGTCATCAAACCAGAATTGGTTTGTCATCAAAGGATTGTCATCAAATAATTGAATGATCCAAACCCAGATCATTTAATTCACCCCCTCCTTCTCTCCCCCACACATGCTTTTGCATCATTTTTATGTCCGTCATTCACAGTTAAAGCTGCTGAGTCAGCACAGTCTAAATGCTAATTGGGTTTGGCATTTGGTGCCTCTGAATCACAGTGTAAGGAAGTTGGCATTTTGGGCATGTAGGCAACATTACGTGACAGGAGGGAAAAACAGGATGCACTCTGTGTAGTAAATTAGTGAGTTTTAGTCTTTTTTCTGTACTTGCTGGTTAAATGTGTGATGGTTGTAAGTCTCAGGTTCTCCACAGAGATGCTTCTTTTCACAGGTGCCTTTTGGGGCACGGGTGCCGAATCCTCATTACCGGCTCACGTCGGTCTCCACGGCGACATTAAGACGACACTTTTCTGGGAAGGGTGTTGCTAGGCAGCGCTCACTCAACGCGGAAATGAGCCACACCTAGGAATCTATCTTCATTAAGTGGAGCATCATGGGACGGCTCTCTCCTGGCCTCCCTCGGCCCTGTCTGTGGCTGAACTGCCATCAGTAAATCATATTTTAGCGTGACCCTCTGGGAATTATGGGAGAGAGAGAAGGCTCACTCTTAGAGAATGGTTCCTGCTAAGCACCTGCCTACATGTCCTCCTTGTAGCGCCCCACACCACACCCACTTGTTCACATGATTGTTCTACTAATAATTAGTAACTAATTCTAAAGGTTTGTCGAATGCAGGACTATGGAAAGCAATGGATGTTTTTTTTTTTAGTTCTGTCTGTGCTGTCTGCAGGTTTCTCCCAACCGGCAGTGGGGATGGAGATGTCAGTGGGCGTGGCCCCCCTGCCACTGGAGCGGCCCCCCAGCATCGCAGAACCTCAGTTTGCAACTCCCAAGGACTTGGCTACATCACCAAGGATACTGGAGGACATGTCAGGAGGTGGGGGGAGCAGAAAATCTCATGAATTTGAACATGTTTTAATTTCTATTTTTTTTACTGTCAATCCCGGGAATCTGGTTGTCTGTGTGTGGACAAGATTTTAGGATTGTACTGTATGTGGTATGTCACCCCTGTCATCTTATGGCTCACATGAGATTGAAGCGTGATTCCTTCATTCTAATCAGTTTTGGAAGATTTCTCCCCTGGTATTTCTGCAGACCCCCTCCTTTAATTTTCCAATCTAATCTCAAAATACGATGTTGGCATAGTTTAACACTATTACCACTGTGGGGTGCTCTAATGTGCCACACACACACATGCAGAGTAGCAGGCAGGCTTCATGCATCGTCCCCAGGGTGTCTGCATGGATCTCGTCTGCTCCGATTGGCCAAGTGCAGCTGGGGCCCACTTCTGTGGCACAGTAGGTGGCACGAACCTTGCACAAGACAAAGCTGACAGGGTCTGTGTTGGGGTGACTGAGCGAGTAAACCTTGCTGGTTGCGTGTGCTGGAGCAAAACAGACGTTCGACTAGATGGGACCACCAGGACTCTTAGGGCACTTTCACACCTACAGGCTTTAGTGCGTTTGGTAAATTTGGACCAAAGCAAACATACTAAGGTGTGAATGTGAGATGTTTGTTTGTCACAGTTCTCTCCTCTTCATCTGAAAAAGTTCACCTATTGCACCTCAGTTATGTCTTGTCTCTGCCTTCGGTGTCCTGACCTTTTGGGTGTTGTCGGTTGAAAGGCCGTACCCAAAAGGGAACCTATGCATGTTCACTTGACATTTGGTGGTTTTAACTTTTCCAGACAGACGCAACTGGGTCACATAGACCTACTCTAGTCTCCCGTGGATAATGAAATGCCCTCGCTCGGTTTCCAAGGTAGAATTCACATATGTGTACAATGATGCTCAGTCTCATTACCCCGTGCTGTCTGACTGAAGGACCTAAAACATTGCTTTTAAATAAACTCAATTGGTTCAAGTACAAAAACAGCAGTTACTGTGTGCATAATGTGATGTGACAGCAAAGAATGGTGAAGATAGAGCCCAAGTAAAATGGTTGAAAAATGAAATTAAACACTGAAAGGGGACAAAGCAGCTATAAAACACATTACATGCATTGATAAATATACTGGCCCACTGGCCCGTCTCCCCACTGTAGAATTATTGTAGAATTGTGCTTCAAATAAAGAACTTCATGTTAACCAGCTTGTTAGTTAATTTACATGTCAATATTGCCTGTATGAACCTGTAAAACTGCATTGTTAAATGCGTTGCTGTTTTCAAGTAGTGAAAAATTCTAAAAAGGACTGAGTGACGTAGTCTAGATTTAGGATTATCAAAAGGCTTCCCTTAGCCCAGTGTTATTGTTCTTCATTCCTTCACTCACCTGGCTCCTGCCTAGAGGTAGACAAAGATTTGGTTTCTGATCTAGCTTTATGAAATTCCTGATGGACATCAAATGTAAGCAAGTGCCCCCTGACAACAGATGGGTCGTTTGATCCCTGGATCACATGACATAGCAGCTTAGTTTAAAAAAAAGCTTTTATATTATTGTTATTATAAGTGTGTATGTGTGTGTGTGTGTGTGTGTGTGTGTGTGGTATTAACTTTCTCCACTCTTTACATATGAGGTGTCCATGGCTGGCCAGAAGAGGCCGTTGGCCCCACAGACCTGCCCTTCACCCCCAGTGTGTCCACTGTCATCAGTCGCCATGCAGGCCACCTGGCTGAGAGCACTCATGACCCACTTGACCCACAGTGGTCTCCTCGAGAAAGCGGGGTGGGAGCTGCAGATGAGAGGGAGTATGAGGCCGCTGACCATAAACAGAAGAGGAAAAAGAAAAGAAGGCCCAGAGAAGATATATATGACCTCCATGGCGAGGGCAAAGGTCAGGCTGCACCTTATGCAGAGAACACACCTCCATATGAGGACTCTCACCAATCTCCTCGAAAGGATGGAGTGTGGGAGCGTGAAGAAGGGGGCCATGGTGCTGTAGGAAGGGTCAAAAAGCCAAAGACTCGGAAGAAGATCCCTGAAGAGTGGGCTGTCTCTGAAGAGTCATTCGTCCCAACCTCACCATCCTATTCCCATAATTTCAGTGCTGATCTGACCACATCTTCCTCGGCTGGGGACAGTGAGGTTATACCAGAGGTGGCTTCCATACCTCCATCACTTACCCAGGATCTGTTGTCTTTGACAGCCACCTCACCACCATCCTCTAGTGACTTCTCACCTGATGGACCTCTTCTAGTTCCTCTGAAGAAGGGTTCTTCGCCTAAAGAGCCTGTTACGTCTTCACCAATGCCAGAGGGTTCCTTTTCCACGAGTTTCCAAGATCCCTTTAGAGAGACCAGCAGTTCTTGTATTGAATATACCAAAGATCCTTTCAGCCTACAATATGAGTTGGATAAACCAAGTCCAAAGGCCTCACCTATGGATCCGACCCCTTTCTTGCCTGACAGTGGAGTTTATGAGCAGTCCATCTTCATGCAGGATCCTTCTTTTGTTGGGACATCTCCCGACCCCCCTGGTCCAGTGAAAGAATCTTTTGTGGCCTTCCAGAGTACCGGGCTTGAGTTGCCCATGGAGGCATTAATCTCTGCTCCACCGTTCTCCCCATCAGGGGCAGTCTGGTCCCATAACGACTCACAGCAAAACCACCACAACAATCCCTTTGGGTTGATGGGTGTGGAGGGCATGGAGTTTGACACAATGGTCCCCACGGCTGTTGCATCACCCAAAGAGAAGCCGCCAAAAGAGACTCACAGGCAGAACAAGAAGACACGATCATCCTCTTCAAAAAGCCCCACCTCTCCTGGGATGAAGTCTCCAACGGCCCAGAACTCTGGTCTGAACCCTGCTGCTCCACCTTTCTTCCCTAGCTTTGTAGAACCTCAGGAGCCTATGGCCATGTTTCCCGTGGGGCTGGAAGGTTTGTTGTGGCGAGTGGAATGCATCTGCCTATTGCATGACCTTGTTGATCCCGATCCTTGGCTGGGCCACACCACGCGGTGGTCTTCCTGAAACACTAACTCCAGCTTTGTCCACCAGGGCTCGTGGGCGAAATGGTGACACTGTTTGGCTTGGCCGTGCATTGGGGCTCTTTATCACAGAGGCCACTGCTGGCGTCTCTGCAAAATACTATGCTGCCATGATTAACCGCGAGTGATCTTGGGTGCGCTACTAACTTCATACTCTGGGTTTGCTGTGTGGACCAACGTCAGCCTTGCTGTGTTCACAATCATGTTTACCTTTCCTAAAGTTTGTCCAATGTAATCTTGCGTGTTCCAATCACTGTCGAGCGTCTTCTCTCTGAAAACCGACTGTTAATTTTTCATTAACTTGTTCACCTTCGTCTTTTAGAGGTAACCTCTGTCACACACAATGCAGAATATGAATCACTGCCATGCATGAATGAATCTAACAAAAATCTTGAAATGCAATCAGAACACTAAGAATTTATAGAATTTTTTTTTATGATAAATTAATTGTTCTTACCCTCTTCTTTTTTTTACATGTCCCTGCATTCCCCTCCATGGTTGGTGCCCAGTAGGTGAGTGCATGTTTTTCTCCTCCTTAAACATTCAGCTTGTTCAGGCCTCTGCCATTAGCAGCCTCGTGGTCCTTTTGTTAGGCTAATTGATTAGTAATGAAATGATTGCTCATACAAATCTCAGGTTAGGCGTTTGCCAGTTGCGTCCGTGGAGCAGGTAGTTAACCTCATTAAAATAGAGAATGCGTCGCAGAACATCTATGAATGAGCTAAAGGCTGCAGAACAATAAATTCAGGCCCCATCCAGACGAGAATGCATTTTCGTCCATGCAGGAGCACTATCTGAAATGTTATCTTCCACACGGAGACTCAGAGAACAGAGAATGGCCCGAAAGCTGTTTTAACCTGCTCGTGCGGAGAGATAAACACGTTGATGTTCTCCACATTGATATTCTCCAAATTTCATCAGGACTTCTTGCAGCTGCTGCAGCACAACCGCGAACGTGTTGTCCACCACTGTTGTATGAATGACGTATTTGGTGGTTACAGGTCAGGTTGGAGGTTGGGCTATTACATCTGCGTTTTCACAGAAAAGCCGCTTTGCCGTCCACACGGATACGCGGAAAAGAGAAACTAGAAAATAACCGTCCTGGGTCCCCTGAAATGTCATTTCCGCGTGCACGCAAGGCCAGAAAATACCCCATTTTAGCGAAAAACGATCCTCAGGGATGCAGGTGCGTTGGGCACATTGTTCGGAATGCATGTTTGTAGCCTATGTTCGTTGACTTCTGACATGTTTAGATGCCCCCGACTTAATTTTTTTTTTGTGGAGCAGGTGTTCTATTCTGAGGCCTTTTCTTTTAATGATTGCTGCCCTGTGACTCATTCTGCACCTTATGCCAGCGCGCTTCAAAGAATAAATGTCAGCTCTGATAACACACACCTTCAGTATTCCCGTGCCAGACCACTTGCTATAAAATCTGTTGTTTTCACAGTTAAACACAAACACACACACACACACACACACACCCAGACTAAAAAGAACTGCGCCCACCCTCTTGCATTACCTTTTAATACGCTAGGCCAGTACACCCCTGCTGTCAGCTTCACTGTCGCTGCTTTATGAAATATTTATGTTTACTCGCTCGCCCGACGAGCGAGCCGGCTCTATAAATAGATTTGAGACGCGCTTCCAGCAGGCACAGGCATGATTAATGAACGTGGAGAGAAGATTCGGTTTACTTTCTCCTCTGCCGTTTCGGATTGCATGAAGAGTTTGTCTCCCAGGTGCAGTGAAGTTTTTTTTTTTCGCGGATTAGTGATGGTAGGAAGTGGAAAAGAGAAGCTTTCCTACTTCCTGGCAGATGAAGGCTGTGAGCTGGTGGTTAATTAGAGGATGTGTGACAGCGAAACATTATCAACTTTAGAGCCGTTGTCCTAGCTCATGCTGTAATATAGAGAAGTGTAGCACACTGCACACAAAGGCTGGAAAAAAAAGGCTGTGCAGGATATGAACTGAGTACTGAAAGCATGAAGGTAACATAAAGGTAAAGATCATCGTTTACAGGTAAAGAAGGTTGTAGCAGGTTAAGAGTCGTTATTTTTACCCAGTTGTCCTTGGAAAAGGCTTCTAATTCTGATTGTTGCATGCACCGCTCTTTTTGAGATGCCCGGATCTTTAGTGGTTAGGATTCAACGTTCTCACCTCCGTGGGCCGGGTTCCATTCCCGGTCAGGGAAGGGCTGTAAAAATGTTAAATATATGCTCTTATAGGGGCAGTGGTGGCCTAGCGGTTAAGGGAGCGGCCCCATAATCAGAAGGTTTCCGGTTTGAATCCCGATCTGCAAAAGTTCCGTCCCCACACACTGCTCCCCGGGCGCCTGTCATGGCTGCCCACTTCTCACTAAGATGATGGTTAAAAGCCGAGGACAAATTTTGTTGTGCCACCATGTGCTGTGCTGCACTGTCTCACAATGACAATCACTTCACTCTCACTTTTTCTTTTGCTATTTATGTATTTTCTACCAAACTAACATGCCAGTATGCTATCTTAATCCAGGCTTGTAAATCCATTATTAATCCCTTATTAATAAGGAATTATTTCAATTCCTTATTACCATTGTGACGTAAGGAAACAGTAGGTACATTCTTGTAGTTTTCTCTGTTAAAATTTTTGAATTCATGACTTTTACAGACACCTTTTGTAAAACTATTGCTTTGTAACACTATTGCATCGTGCTCGCGACCCCTCCAGATTACTCAACATAATTTGTGTGGCTGTGTGCATATTTGAGTGCCCCCCTCCGCTGCTGATGCAGCTGTCTCCACTGCCACACTGTTATTTACCCCTGTTGTTCTGTGGGGGCGGAGCTGTCATCGAGGGTGCTGTTTACCCTCAGTTGGAGACTGGAGACAAGGGTGTAGCGTCAGCATGTGAAATAATGACCGTGTGCTTGTGTCTTGTGCATATGTGTAATTTGCGTGGGGTTTGGGGGGTCATGACCCATGCAAAATCCAGATCCAGCCAATATAACCCTCACTGAGCAATAAACATATTAATCGTCCTGCATTAATAAATTGTTGGGCAGTGGTGGCCTTGTGGTTAAGGAAGAGTCCCTGTAATCAGAAGGTTGTCGGTTCGAATCCTGATCTGCCCAGGTGCCACTGAGGTGCCACTGAGCAAAGGACTGTCCCCACACACTGCTCCTCGGGCGCCTACTGCTCACTAAGGGTGATGGTTAAAAGCAGCACACCGTGTGCTGTGCTGCTGTGTATCACAATGACAATCACTTCACTTTGTTTATTCATTTCATTACTGTGTCTAATCAAAATAAAGCATGTCAGTTTGGGATCTCAAAATACCATTATAAAATTGGATTTGTCTTTAGAATTTTATTAAAAAATGTAAAATTTCAGCCCCAAAAAGTGTTGACGTACACGAGGAAGCTTTTAATTTTTTCATAGCTTGACTTTTTTTATGAAAGAAGGATTATTTCTGGTTTTCAAAACCATTTATTTAGCTTTTGTCTAAAATGGCCTGGTATTAAGTGTTTGCTATTTAATAATGACTTCATAGGTATTTGTATTCATTCTCCACTTTTTACGGATTGCTCTTCTGCCAGCTGCTTGGATCACCACAGGCGTCATATCTCAGTTGCAGCCCATGTGAAAATGATTTATTTCTGAATCACAACTTTTTCTTCACTTCCACAAACGTCTGCACCATCTAAATCCGTCCCCCGCCTACACGCTGCTGGAACTGCGTCAGTTCATGTGGATCCTGTGAGACGCCACAGCGCATCCGAGGATTATCCCCCCTCCCCCCACACTTATTGTCATTGTTAAGATGAGCATCGAGGTTCGAGAAATTTAGTGCACCTGACCTGGTGTCTTCATCCCTCATACTGAACTCGTTGATGGACACACCCTTTTGTCACTCGTGGGGCCACACCTGACACATCAGAGGTTCCTCTAAAGCCAGCCGGTGGCCGTGTCATGCCGTCTGTGGCACTGAGTCACTGTTTGTATTTTCCTTCAGGGTCGGACATAACTAAATACACCAGCTGGCTATTTTTTGCATATGGTGCTGCTGTTTTATTTATTTATTTTTAGTATTTTTTATTATGTGTAGTGCACAGTGCAAGTGCCATTACAAAGAAATCAGTTTAACCAGTCTAAGTGCAAAATTTGTAATACATAATAAGTGGGAGACATAATACCTATGGTGTTATTATTAAATGTGTATAGGATATTTAAATACATCAGGCTTCAGCATACGAGTGCTCAGAGGTTTCAAATAACGTCCTGTGGATGGAATAGAGGCGGGCGAGACATAAACACAGACAGACGTGAGACATACGTGAACATGAGACCTGGACCACAACCACCATCTTCTCTCCTGGAGCTCAGACCACCTGAGCATCTGTGAGTTCCCTATGATGCATGATCAGAAGATGGACTCAGGTGTGGGAAGTATTTATAACTGCAGACAGATTCCGGCCAGGAACGGGGCGGAGCAGTGACGGCCCCAGTGCTCGTCGTCCTTGGTACATATTGTCCATCATGTCTGTGGGGACACTCTTTCATTTGTAATGCGTCTGTCGTTCACAAGACACATGTGCATACAACTGTATGTCATGACCCATGAACTCCCCAGAGGTTGAGGGCATAGTCATGGGCGTGTCAATAAAAACCTCTGATGCAGAATTTTGGTGATTGTCTCAACGTGACCGCTAAACAGTTGCATCGTTCATAACGACATAAATGATGATGCCGAAGGTCAGATCGCAGAATTAACTCTTCCTGAGGCAGACGCCAGCATCAAGGAAAAAGGGGGCAGGGCCTGGTCAGTTGCCATGGCGACCGGAGATCAGTTAATGTTGCCATGGCGACAGGGACAGATGCTGAGAAAGTAGGCTGAGGCAGGATACTTTGACTTTTTTTTTCCTGTTGCATCTTATCTGCTACCTTAAACCTGTACACCATTAAGGCTTATGGATAGAAATAAATAAAGTTATCATCACACTGTGTATGTCTTACATCGTGTCACATGGAGACGGGCCTCCTGTTGGTGTCATAGGTTTTTGCACTGAAATTGCAGTATTTTGTCAGATTAAAAAGTCTAAGAAACGTAGGGAAGGGACATAAGACATGTCTTGCGTATGCAAATGAAGCTCCCTCCGGCGCCTTGCCATAATGGGCTGTGGAATCAAGGAGGCTTTAAAATCGGTGGGGGTTGAAAAGAAGAAAGCCTGGAGTCATCTCTCAAGGAATAATCATCGACTGAGCGTTCCCGAGGCCTGAGGTTTTTTTCCCTTTTCATCTGTAACAGAAGGGGCGCGGTTCTTTTGTTCATTTATTTATTTATTTTAATGCAACCGGTTTTTCCATCTGTCCATACTATAGTAAGAATGGGAAGTGGATTACACTCTGCCCTTCCGCGTCTGCGAGACCATTTAAAGAGGCGACGTAATCCAGCCCGGTATGAAGGGATTACAGGGAAGCATCAGCACTTTGTGTCGTAGTGTTTGAGCAGATTCTCCGCAGGCCTCAAGTCGAAGCGCATTAATGATGCAGTCTGAAATTAGCTGCAAATTTGTATTAATTTGGAAACGTTTGAATCCTTGAAAATGCCCAAGCCTCTAACCTGAAATCTTAATCTTTTGTCAGATTTAAGATTTAAATCAGATACATTGCGGAGAAAATTAGACTCCATCTTTGGTAGAGCCTTTAATCCGCCAATGTTGCATTAAGGTCACGTCTTTTCTGCCTTTTCATTCGGAGTTGGTAGGTCTGTCGCATAGGAATCTCATGTCGGGAACAGTGGGGAGACGGAAAGGCGGTGATGCCCACATATGGTCTGATCCATGCCTGCCGTTTGTTAAGTTCCGTAACGCTTTACGCTATTGATTTTTGTTTTTACTGTATGGTCAGACGAGGTTGCAACAGGTTACACCTGCTTGTCTCTGTGTGGCACTGTATGTGTGTGTGTGTGTGTGTGTGTGTCTGATGGGTGCACACACATACAGACCTGAGTTCGAGGTTGGTGACAACAGTTGCTATGCAAGTGACTCCGTTCACCCACAGATGCTGTCTGTAAAAGTCGGAGCACATGTGCTGCTCTGCCTGTCCTTTTACAGCATTTATCAGACGCCCTTATCCAGAGCACCTTACAGTCAGTAGTTACCGGGACAGTCCCCCTGGAGACACTCAGAGTTAAGTGTCATGCTCAGGGGCACAATGGTAGAAAGTAGGATTTGAACCCGGGTCTTCTGGTTAATAGGCGAGTGTGTTAACCACTAGGCTACTAATGAGGGTTGTAGCAAAGTTTTACATGTAACATATAGATGGACTATTTATGATTTTAAAAAATCACATAATTTGCCTATATTTCCTATGCCATGGGCTGGCCCTGCAGATATCTCAGAGGAACTTACCAACACAGGGAAAGAATGAAACTACACGCATAAATTTGAAAAATGTCCATATAAATCTGTTCTGCAGACGTCACGTCCATGTCACTTCCTTTTCACAGACTGGAGTGGGTGGAGTCAAGTGACAGGACAAAAACATAGGTAAAGGTCAAAGGTTGAATTTCTGGGTTAATGTTTAATAGCCCCGCCCTAATTGGAATTATTCTGATGCTTCCTGTCTGAGGGAGATGGTGTCATTAGCCTCATTTTCTTCTGTCCCGTTAATTACGATGGTTGATGAGCATCGGGTCATTGACGAATGCCCTCACCCGCCTCAGTGCAGCATGGTTATTTTTAACCTTGGCCACATATGAGACCCACACTGCAGGGCGCTTTTCTTCCTGTGGCCAACATCATGGACAAAAACATTTTTAGTTGGTGTGATCAGGCTGTATCGTTGATGAAATTTAGCGTCTGCATTGGCTCCCCATGCTTTCGATCCCGACTCCCTGCCGAGGCACTATAAACGCGCTTCGGTGCATCAGTGGCCATCGTGGCAAGGATTATGTTGCTGTGGCAACTGGAGGCTGTTGCTTTGGAGATGTTGGGGGGGATGTCTGTGGGTAGGGGCTGGTAATTTGGCTAAAATTAGAAACACAAGACAGTCTTAACCATTTGTTCCCACTCTCGGACTGTTTTTTGCTCTGTTTTGTTTTTGGTAAAACTTATCGATTTGTGATGCATCATGACGAATGCCACTTGATGCTGTAAGAATGAATTCTCTTGGGTTTTATCAATTCACATGAATTTTGAAATAATATCTTTCACATTATTCTTTTACTCTGTTGTGATGCATTTAGAGATTCCTATAGAGATTCCCCAGGTTTTTCGTGGCAGTGATATTCTTCAAGCAAGCAGGGTTAAAATGAGTCAATATGTGAAAATGTGATCAGCCTCAGTTTTGCCTAGGACACTTCTTTGATTATATTATTATAGTTTAGTGTTATGGATGAAGTAATCATTGTGGAAAGACACTGTACATAATGTCCTAAATTAAGAGAGACAGAAACATCAGATGACTGAAACATGGGGCTCAGTATCCTGACTATTTAAATTCTGAATATGGAGCACAGGGCCCGATGAGAGCCTCACTGACCCCTGCTTATGTAACACGCCTGTTTGTGGATGTCTAGGCCAGTTAGGGATGAGGTCATCACAGGAGAACGGTGGCCTGCTTCCCTGTCCCAGAGGGTCGGGTGCCACTCGTTTGGGGACACAGTACTGATGTGACAGCGCCACAGCCTCCAGTACTGTGCAAAGTAATAACAGACTACTACAAGTATGCTAGCTGTCCTGTGCCATGGTCCTCAGTGCAATGTTGCTTCTCAGTACATATTTTTATTCATTTCCATGATCCATGAACATGGAAATTATTATCTTACTGGAGGAGGAAAATTGATTAATTAAATAAGGAATTGCCATAGTATGTGTATATCTTGCATTGCTATTTCAGATTTTTATCCTCTTTCATTGCATTGCTTTTTTATGAGAATGATCAGGATTGGCAGTCCCATTGTATTCCTCAAATCAGGTTATCTCCATTGTGCGAGGCCCATACTGTAAGCAGCTGAGAGAATTAGGGCTTGCATAACCTGTACTCATTAGCAGGGTCGAGGCCGAATGGGTGGTGGGGTTTGTTTCTACACTGTGCTTGTGTAACCTGGGTTGAAATTACAGTGGGAGACCAAAAGTGAAAGACCAGGCATGTTGCTGTGTGAAGTGCTTGTGTCTCTGATACTGCTCTCAATGTATTGGTGTGAAGTGGACATAAAGCTATGTGCTGTCAGTTCACTTGTGCATTAAATGCTGTAATGTCCTGTTCAGCCTTTTCTGAATGGCATTTAATAAATTCCAGCACGGAATTTAAGGTAGGCTTGTCCTAAGGCTCTACTTGCCTTATTCATCAGAAGGAAACTACAGATAATTTTTACAGGCACATGAGAAGGGAAGCTACATTTGAAAATAATGTATATAGATGAAAACCTTTAAAACTTATGATGAATCCAAAAAACTAATACCTATTTCACAACCCTATCCAATCCCCAACATTTGGCTTAATAAGAACATCAGTGTGAGACATTCTTGTACTTCCATACAAGAATGTCTCGTTCCTCTTCTGTTGCACTTTGTGACATGAATAATGTAGATACCCTGAATCCGTGACCCATAAACCACAATATGGACTGAGCCAAGGTCATGTTGATGAGTTGTGTCCCTTAAATTTATAATAAAATCAATTCTGACTCAGTTGATTGTACAGATAACTGTCCCGACATTGATAGGATTGGATTTTAGTTCATAGTTAAGCTGTGACTTTCATAACAGGGCGGTGCGTTTGTGCTGTTTGCACCACTGTCACAGCCATCTCTCCCCAAGATGGGATTGGTGGTGACAGGCGTCAGGCTTGGGTTTGGGGGCATCTCTCCATCGCCATGTCCTTTTTTGTTTTTTCTGCCCTGTTTTCCCTAATTACTGCTCAGTGGCAGTGGCTCGGTGGTGTCCGGTGGACCCATATAGCTTTTTGCAGACAAGAGAGAGAAAAAAAAAGGAGGACAGCTTTAGACCCAGGCACTAACTGATCAGGGACTGTAGTCAGGGAACGCCTCTATGGGCTGAGAGAGAGAAGGGACGATAGAACGAGCGAGACCAAGGGTGGAGCAGCGTAGGTGGGACCAGAATGAAATGGATGTCTGAACTGCTGTGTTAAAAATAGCCCCCTGTCTCAGAACACACCAGTTACACACCATTATACTGGCTGAGGTGCAGTTAGACGGGAAGGGAGAACGAGACGCCCGTCACTGTCATACCTCTGTTTGGGGAGAGACACAGACCCTCCACCCCCTGCACCGACCACGTTTCACTCCCGCTGCATGTTTCACTCGGCGCTCCTTGATGCCATGCCAGAGCAGATTGCTGTAGGGATGTAGGGAACAGGAGAAAACCGTTTGAGGGTATGGCGTAGAGAGAACGAGAAAAACCAAGGGAAGAACGGGAGGAGGGCGCCGGCATCCTGTAGCAGCGAATGAGCAGCCTTGCTGAGAGTCACATGACTCGAGGCATACAAAAGGCTGTCAGAGAGAGAGAGAGAGAGAGAGAGAGAGCACACAGGTATTTGTGTGTGTGAGAGAGAGAGATAGAGAGAGAGAGGGAGGGAGGGAGAGTGTGTAGCGCTTCCAGCTCAATCGGATCACTTCTTGGTGATTCGTAGAGTGTAGAGCAGCACAGTCAGGAGACGCTCTGTCTCTTCCCACACCAAGACCGCCGACAGGCAGGGGCTCATCTCAAGCCACCATTTGTCAAGAAAGGAGAGTGGCGGAAGACTGACAAAGAGGAGAGAAGACAAAGAAGATAAAGAAAAGAGGGAACAAGCATGTCTTCTCTCTCCAACCAGCAGCCGGCGTCTCATTTCTCTGGGTATAGCGAGCTCTGCAAAGTCCCCTCCATGTCAACTTCTCCGGAGCCTCAAAGTTGGGACTGGCAGCACGGGGACATGACAAGCCCCATGAACCTGTCTGGGGCACCTCGGGCTCCAGGGCTTACTGATGAGGACAAGCTATGTTTCTTTGACTCGTCAACCGGAGGCGGCATGGAGTCTGAGCTAAAGGTGCCCGGAAGAGGGACGATTCCAGGAAGTGGGTCGTTTTTGGGGAGTGCCGGGGAAAGTCCTGACAGCCCTTTGTCGTCTTCACCTTCACCCGCGTCCCCAGGAAAACCTCTGATTTCCCTTGGATGTGCTGGCATTCCGGGCTCACCTGTACGCCGCCCTGATGTCTCCTCTACCCTTGGTGGTGAATGGAATTCTGGACTGCTTCCAGAACCGAGCTCCAGGACCTCTGCACCGCAGGCGCCTCCTAACTACTGTGTCATCGGAGTTGTCAATGACAACTACCTGGAGGGCGGCGAAGCAGACCAGGGTGGGCGGCAGAGGGCCGAGGGATCTTCGGAGGATAGCGAAGAGGAGCCGTGCTTCATGGGAAGAGCTGAACAACAGCGCAAGGCCATGCGAAGAGCCATGTCCGAGTGTTCCCACCTTTCGGTTCCAGCATGCCTGAACCTACCTGACAAGTACCCAGGTGGATCCGGAATGGATGAGCTGGTGTCCCCCATTGGGGGGCCTCGACGTCCCCATGCAGCTGCCATGAAGCGCTCCTTAACCGTAGCGGACGAGCAGCCTCCGACGCCGCCGCCAACACTCTCCGCGGGAGCAACTCGGAACGACCTGCGGCACGACCTGGACACCATGCTCCACCTTGCTCCGTTCCCACCCCTGAAAGAACATGGGGGCTTCCCACTGTCACCCATGGACGGGATGCAGTATGGTCCATACGTGGATCAGGACGAGGGCGTCCTGCTGCCGGTGCCCCCTACGCCTAAAGCCTTCAATGGGACTGGTACGGGCAATTTAGGGGGCGAGGCCAGCCTCTTTGACGTGACACCAGAGGGTAGGTGATACCACCTGGCAATTTTAACCTTCCCTGGCACCAGCCAAATGTGCTCCTCCTGCAGATGGCACAGATTGTGTGTAGGGGGTGATAGCGAGGAGCATTTTATTTGTCTCTCTGAATCATTGATGTGTAATCTGCGTACGTCTTCATGCCTGGTATGCCGCTTGCTATGACAGGTTTAACCAAGACGGATCTGAGGGTCATCTTTCCGTACATATATTTCCTTAAATTAAAGCTACATGAAGGTGCTTCTTGAGGTACCAGAGCCCAGACCGCATGAGGCGTTGTGAATTGTGTGAATAAAGCGTGGAAGTGTGCATCTGAATGGAATTGCCGGAGTTTCCTTTGTATGAATATGCAAGACCTCCCGGCTATGGGGCTGTTATAGTAGGTCACACTGACAGAGGTTGTTAAGGCGGACTGGAGCCTGGAGCCGAAAACAGCTGTGCAGCCTCCCTCGCTCCCTCTCCTCCTCCTCACTGGAGCTCAGAGCCATGCGTTCTCACGGTTCTGTAAAATGCGCGCTCATTAGTCCGTCTGAAAGAAGCGTGGACCGGCAGAGCCAAGATGGCAGTCCCCGCTCCTCCAGGCGCACAGAGGCGGCCATCGCCTTAACAAATTGGGGTCAGCGCGAAAGCATTTGAGCAGCATGCCTAACGACCTTGTGCATTCCGGTTACTTACTCTCTCTCTCGCAGCACTCTTTACTTTCGGAAAAGTTCGTAATGAGGACCTTTCCTTGTTTTAAAAACCGCATGCTCCTGTCTCATATCAACAGATGTGCGCACATGTTACAAGGTCATCCAAAGGCGCTGTGTGTTTGTGTGGTAGCTGAGTCCATCTTGGCGTTGTTGCTTGTTATCTGTGTGTGTGTGTGTGTGTGTATGTTGATGAGTAGAAATGCTGCACACTAGCCTTGTAAGAAGCATGCTGTCTGATAGTCTGTCTGGCTTATGTCTGGGCGTGCAGAACATCCCTGCACACTGCTGCGCAGCCGACCCGGGGCTCAATAAAGGAGACAAGGCAAGGGTGTACAAGACAAAATGATGGAGTTTCCTTATTTTAACTTTCGCTTCAAAAATGTAATTAATCCATTCAGTAATTGTAACTGTATTAGAAAAATAGCAGTTTATTGTATTGTTTTTTTCTGCTTCATACAACATGTGCATTATGAATATATGGATATGAACGTATGCTATATCATCTATTCTTTGTATTACTTGCAAGCCAACATAATGAACGTGGTACAAGATGTGATGCTCAGCCCTAAATCCAGGTTCAGTGATTTGGCATCTTTGAAAGAGGAAGCCTCTACAACCCAAACCCTGCATTACTTTGGGGTGCCTTCACAGCTTTGCCTTCATGGATCGGAAAAAAAGCAAGCCGACATGTTATTGTTGTGAATCACAATGGTGTGCGCGCAGCGTTATTATCTCTCCGGTTTGCTTTTTTTTTTTTGCGTTGGTACAGATTGACAGGGCCTTATTTTTGGAAAATCTGCAGGCAGTGGCTGCCTTGTGTGGAAATGTATTGTGTTCTTACATGAAAGGCATGAGGTAATTGTAATACTGCGCTGAAGTGTAAGTGGTGTTAGGAGTCAAAAGCCTATTTTTGCACGCAACTCAATCTCATAGCAAGAGAGCCTGACTCTTAAATACAGCTCAACCATTGCCTTCCAGACAAAATAACCGATTGTGAATATGGTTCTAACGTAAAGAGTTACAGATGACGTAATGGTGCCAGACACCTGTCTGCATGATTTATTGCAGAGCAGTGATGGAGGTTCACAGTGCTTATATTGTGTTTTCTGCCTGCTATTTTTCTGCATGCAAATGACATGAAAAAATTTGATACAGTATCAGTGAAAGTGAAGTGATTGTCACTGTGAAACACAGCAAAGCACATGGTGCACACAACAAAATGTGTCTTCCGCCTTTAACCTCAGTGGCACCTCAGTTGCACCAAACTTCTAATTACGGGTCCATTTTCATACTCACGGGGCCACCACTGTCCTAAATTACATAATAGCTCAATTACAGTAGGCAGAGATCTTAAGTGCAGTAAATTATTAAAAATAGGCATAACTATTCAGTAAAGCTGTAACTCTAAATAACATTTAACAACAATGTCCACGTTTATGTGAACATTTGTTTAAAAAAGTATTTTACAAATAATTATAATTTTACTTGCCTGAGAGTGAAAGCCCATGAGCAGTTTACTTACTATTGTTTCCTATGCAGGCAAAGCAATCAAGATAAACGAAACACACACACACGCTAGTAATTTGCACAACTGCACTAAAAAATATATCATTATATCATTCATGATTTGGGCTCTTCCTTTTTTGTCTCTCTGATCATATATTCTTTTTTTTTTGGAACACCAGAACCAGTTATGCAAGTCAGCACAGGGTGACATTGTGCCTTTCTGTCATCACCCAAGATTACCCCAACTCCCTCCAGCATCCCGCGGCACTCTAATCTCCCCCGATTAACAGTTATTAAGCACGTGGCGGGGGACACTCTGCTGATGAATTGGGGTTATTCCGTACACGTGCCCTCTTCCACCTCTCAAGGCGAGGCTGGAGAGCGCTGGTCGCGCCCGGATCTGCAGATGTGTCCAGAAGAGTGTCAGACATGTATGTCTCTGCTGACCCTGGCTTCAACTCTCATCATGGTCAGATGGATTTTCAGATGTGCATTCTGTCTTACTGATTCACGTCGAGCAATTTCTTGGCCTAGACGAGGCTGGACTGCACGCTGCAGCTTGACCATAACCAGCACATTAAATAACGCACAGAAAAGAAAAACGTTTTGTCTGTTCATTTGCTGCTGTCTGTTCATTTCTCCGGTTGCCCGGGCCGAATGCCCTGCATTTGATCATAGGAGTATATAGCTCTGTATGCTCCAGTGCATCTCCTTATGGAGTCTGACATTATCAAAAATTAATTTGTACAGTGATCCATTTCACATTCTATTATCTACGTTAATTGAATGTTATTAACTGCAGAGTTGCGAGTTGCTGTTATTAACTGCAGAGTTGCGAGTTGCTGTTATTAACTGCAGAGTTGCTCCTCAAAGCCGCTGGCGCCCATTTTAGACCGCGTTGTTCTAGATGCGCATTTTTCTTTGACTTTTACTCTCCTTTACCAGTGTGTTAACTGCGCTGGAGCCTGTCCCGTTCGTTTAGTGGAAGAGCACAGTGTGATTTATGGCACCGACTCGTGCTGGTAGCCATCTTGGAGAGGTTTTGGCCGACGAACAGGCATCCCGAGCAGTGACTCTGTAAGGGCTGTGACCAAGGATTCAGGACTGCCAGGTCACATGGACAGTAACCACAGTGATATCCACAGGTCATAAAGCATGCAGAGTTTAAAAAAGTTTTTTTTAATCTAGACGTTTGATGCTATTTCCTTTCTCTGTCTGGATCGTCAGCATTTCTTACCACAAGAAAATACCATTCTTACATTATATCTGAGCTCTTGACCAGACATGTACCATCTAAGTGCAGTTATCCGACTCCTATGTATTTATGATAATTGATCTGTGAAAAATTAAAAGATTGTTCCTGTTTGTTCCTTTTTGCAATTCAGTCTTGTTTTTTTAAACCATTTCTTCTTTCCATAGACAAAATGGAGAAAACAGACAAGCCGGACAAGAAAGAGAAAATGGACAACTTTGACATGTTTGGCAAAATGGAAAAAGCACAGAAAACAGAAGACAAAGTGGAGATGGGTGTATTTGCTAAGCCAGAGGAGCTGCAGAAGATGGAAAAGGAGGAAAAGTTAGATAAAGCAGAAAAGATGGACATGTTCAACAAGGTTGAAAGCAAAGATGAAGCACAGAAGGACAATCCTGATAAAGACAAACCCATTGACAGTAAGGAAAAGACATTGGCTACAACTGAGCCGATTGAAGTTAAAGGGAATGTGGAGAAAATGAATAAAGTTGAATCTGCTGATAGTAAAGAAAAGATGGGTAAAATGGATGAAGTTGAACTAGTTAGCACTAAAGAAAATGTGGACAAAGTGAATAAAACTGAATCCGGTGATGCCAAGGAAAATATGAATAAAGTGGATAAGGTCGAACCAGTTAACACTAAAGAAAATGTGGACAAAGTGAACAAAACTGAATCCGGTGATGCCAAGGAAAAGATGAATAAAGTGGAACCAGATAACACTAAAGAAAATGTGGACAAAGTGAATAAACTTCAACATGTGGATGCCAAGGAAATGATGGAACTTTTGGAAGACAAAACAGAAAAAGCAGTGAAGACAGAAAAGGTTGAAATGGTGGAGAAGAATGAAAAAGTGAAGGCAACAGCGGACATGGACACTGGGGAGAAGGTGGACGTGGCTCAAAAAGTGGAGGAAGAAAAGGCAAAAGTGGAACCAAAGGTTGAGGAGAAAGCTCAGAAAGAAGAGAAGGTGGAGAAGGAAGATGTAAAAAACAAGGACAAAGCTGAGAAGGCGAACAAAGATGAGAAGAAGGATAGCTTGGAGAAGAAGACTAAGACCACTAAAGTGGAGAAGGATGACAAAACAGACAAGGCCAAAAAGCCTGGAACTAAACCAGCGTCTACCAATGGGAGCAGCGTGCCTCCAAGCAAGGACCTCACTAGTGCGGACAAGAAGGCCAAGGTAAGAAAAATATCTTCTTTTTAGGATTTATTTCCCTTATCCCTGCTTCTGCAACAGCTTCCTCTTTTGTTTAATGTCCATGCTACTGTCCTTCAAGACAATCAAATTGAACATGAATAAACCATCAGCTTCATAAAGGCACTACCAAAGAAAATTGATTGTTCCACACTGCAAAAAATCTACATTTTTTTAAATGAAAAAAAAAAAGAATAATAATCTAGAGGTGAAACAAAAAAAAATCTCACCATAATTCCTGTATTTTGAATTCATGATTTTTTGCAGTGCAATCACTATTATTCATTATTTATGATGATATAATGCTGCTTTGGCTGCTTATTCCCTATTGCTGTTATCATCTGTGCTTTTTTCTGCTTTCTTTTGTGCTCTTTGTTTTATTTGCTCCCTGTGTTTGCTCTCCATTTGTCTGGTTTCGTGTGCCATCCCATCATGCAGCCGGTCGCCGGGGCAACCAAACCGGGCTCCGTCAAGCCACGGCCAAGCTCGGCGTCCGCTGGCACGGCCGCCCCCAAACGTCCGACCCCTACCTCTGCACCCTCAGCCACAACTAGCACCACCCTCAGCAAAAAAGCACCCCTGCCCAAGGCACCCATCCCTTCCTCTGGCACTAAGCGGACGCCGTCCGCTGCCAGCCGCCCCCCATCCTCCACCACCTCCACAACCACCAACACCACAGCACCCCGTGAAGTCAAGCCTAAGGTGAGTCCCGCTGTGAGCCCCCCAACTCCATCTCCCTCTTCGGCAGTCATGCAGCTTGGCATTGACTGCAGGCGTCCTGCTCCATCCTGAGCGAATAGGGGTCGATCAATGCTTCTTCTACTTTGGCACAGTATAGAGGCTTTATGGGTTTTTTCTCGCATGGGTCCCTGCCTCACCAGTAGGTTTTTTTTCTGAAACCATGAAACACTTTGTACCAGGCGTCACATAATGGAGTGCAAAATAAGTACAACGTACCATAATACAGAATCAGCTCTAGACAGTCTCTCCAGAGTGGCACGCTCTGTCATGGGGCATCGAAAATGCCAGGAAAGAGGCACAGGTGGAGAGTAACGTGAAACTGACATCACGGTACTGGTCCATGGCCTGGTGGTTAGAGAGTCATGTGAAAGCCGAACGTCAGATGAGGAGAGGAAGTCGGTCAGAGGGTTCCTTGCAGCCCCCTGTTTATCATTCACTAACTGCCACTGCAGACCAGGGCCGGGGACGCTGCCATGTCTGAGGGCACACTTCCTACCCCGCTATCCAATCTCCCACGCCTCATCCGCTGCCAGGTCTGGGATGTTTTATGGGCACTTCTGCACTGTGACTGCGTACGCTAATGGTGTCTGGTTCAGAGGGTAATCAGACGCCTCTTCTGTAAGGAAAAACAAGAAGATTAAGTTGCTTGGAAGATGTCCCTCCCACTGGGTAGGCAAATCAGCTATAGATTCTCAGGCTCCATTATGCCATTCTTATATTACAGCGTTACAGCAACGCCGCCCTGTAGCCAGGGGCAACCGTTTGGAACTAAATAAATAAACAAATCATGCTTTATTTACAGTATGCATGACATTTGTCATAAATGCTTCATGAAGCTAGCGATCAATTATAGATCAATTTAGGCCCATTTAGAACCTTTTCTTTCTCTAGTTCTTACCCCAGACATTAAAGTGCCAAACTGATTGTTGTCATGTAGAATAATATCATGTATCAAACTGTTTGCCTGACCCCTCCCAGTAGCACTCGCAGTGTGAGATTTTATCACCCTCTAGAGGTGGATTATAAGAACAAACCCTCCTTAATGGCTGTGGAAACCTTTGGGAAGGGTCTTATTTTAGCTCATTATCTGTAATTTAGTATAGGATCAGATTTAATTAATGTCATATATATAGTGCATTTGAATATGTGCAAAGTTATTAGGTGAATGGGAATAGCCTCATCATCGAGACCTCTGCCTTTCACAGACGATCACAGAGAAGCGTCCAGCAGTGCCAAAGCCCCCAGCTGCCCCCTCGGCCCCCAGAAATGGCACATCCAACATGGCAGCCACCAAAACTGCAACAGCCAACCGTACGCTCCTCACCACCCGCACCACAGCCAGCACTCCTTCAGCACGGCGCCCCACGGGTGAGTCTGAACACACAATTCCCAGGTTTGTCCCTGGTTTAATGCACACATCAGTTTGGCTAAAATAGCTGTGTGGTTTGACATTTTGGGAGTTAAAATTGCTTCATTCAGAACCGTCAAAGGAGAAGATACAGGGAGTGCAGAATTATTAGGCAAATGAGTATTTTGTCCACATCATCCTCTTCATGCATGTTGTCTTACTCCAAGCTGTATAGGCTCGAAAGCCTACTACCAATTAAGCATTTTAGGTGATGTGCATCTCTGTAATGAGAAGGGGTGTGGTCTAATGACATCATATATCACCCTATATCAGGTGTGCATAATTATTAGGCAACTTCCTTTCCTTGGGCAAAATGGGCCAAAAGAAGGACTTGACAGGCTCAGAAAAGTCAAAAATAGTGAGATATCTTGCAGAGGGATGCAGCACTCTTAAAATTGCAAAGCTTCTGAAGCGTGATCATCGAACAATCAAGCGTTTCATTCAAAATAGTCAACAGGGTCGCAAGAAGCGTGTGGAAAAACCAAGGCGCAAAATAACTGCTCATGAACTGAGAAAAGTGAAGCGTGCAGCTGCCAAGATGCCACTTGCCACCAGTTTGGCCATATTTCAGAGCTGCAACATCACTGGAGTGCCCAAAAGCACAAGGTGTGCAATACTCAGAGACATGGCCAAGGTAAGAAAGGCTGAAAGACGACCACCACTGAACAAGACACACAAGCTGAAACGTCAAGACTGGGCCAAGAAATATCTCAAGACTGAGTTTTCTAAGGTTTTATGGACTGATGAAATGAGAGTGAGTCTTGATGGGCCAGATGGATGGGCCCATGGCTGAATTGGTAAAGGGCAGAGAGCTCCAGTCCGACTCAGACGCCAGCAAGGTGGAGGTGGAGTACTGGTTTGGGCTGGTATCATCAAAGATGAGCTTGTGGGGCCTTTTCGGGTTGAGGATGGAGTCAAGCTCAACTCCCAGTCCTACTGCCAGTTTCTGGAAGACACCTTCTTCAAGCAGTGGTACAGGAAGAAGTCTGCATCCTTCAAGAAAAACATGATTTTCATGCAGGACAATGCTCCATCACACGCGTCCAAGTACTCCACAGCGTGGCTGGCAAGAAAGGGTATAAAAGAAGAAAAACTAATGACATGGCCTCCTTGTTCACCTGATCTGAACCCCATTGAGAACCTGTGGTCCATCATCAAATGTGAGATTTACAAGGAGGGAAAACAGTACACCTCTCTGAACAGTGTCTGGGAGGCTGTGGATGCTGCTGCACGCAATGTTGATGGTGAACAGATCAAAACACTGACCTAATCCATGGATGGCAGGCTTTTGAGTGTCCTTGCAAAGAAAGGTGGCTATATTGGTCGCTAATTTGTTTTTGTTTTGTTTTTGAATGTCAGAAATGTATATTTGTGAATGTGGAGATGTTATATTGGTTTCACTGGTAAAAATAAATAATTGAAATGGGTATATATTTGTTTTTTGTTACGTTGCCTAATAATTATGCACAGTAATAGTCACCTGCACACACAGATATCCCCCTAAAATAGCTAAAAATAAAAACAAACTAAAAACTACTTCCAAAAACATTCAGCTTTGATATTAATGAGTTTTTTGGGTTCATTGAGAACATGGTTGTTGTTCAATAATAAAATTATTCCTCAAAAATACAACTTGCCTAATAATTCTGCACTCCCTGTATTTCATGTATATAGAATGCTTGATTTTTATGGAATCAGATTTGTGCCATCACCCACTTAATTTTTGCTTGTGAGACGTCCAGTTCCGCTGATGTTTTTTTTCAGCTTCACTGCTGACTTTTCAGTCAGCAGTTTACGTTTACGCTGCCTGAGGATTCGGTTGGACTTCTGACACAGTTCTCGCGTGTGGGAGGGCCTTCACCTCATTGGCCAGCAGGTATTTCAGTGACAGCTCCTTTCCCCAGAACTCTATCACTGTAAGATACGTGGGATTGAAGAGCACGCAGAGCAGCAACAGCTATTAGCAATAACACATGGATCACATCATAATCACAATTGGTTAATCGTGCACAAATCTCATTCCATACATGGTCGCAAATGGCTGTTATTGCTGCGCGCGTGCATCTTGCAGTGATCGGGTTCAGAGTTGTGATGGGAGGTTTGGCTCTTTTTAGAGTGCCTCATATTTTAGCCTTACATTGATTGATCAACACTCAAAGCATTCATAATTGCCAAGTAAAGCTAAAATATGAAGCTACAGATGATAAATTAAGAGTCATGCCACAAGAGCCAGCTCTCTGAAAAGAGCCGAACTTCCCATCACTAGTTTTGGGGGATGGAGCTGTCACTCAAATACCTGCTGGCCAATGAGGCGAAGCCCTGCCCACACAAGAGAACTGTGCAACTGAATCCTCAGGCGATATAAAATGTAAAATAGTGCGGAGTGACTGAAAAGCCAGCAGTAAAACTAAAAAAAAAAAAAGGGCAGCAAAATTGAAAAAAAAAAGAAAGCAAAAACGTAGGTTGTCAAAATTCAAATGTAAACAAGTGTTTACATTTCAACATCTTATTTTTGTTTGATATTTTCAAATCTGATTTTGTCCTGTGCTTCTCTCTGCTGCAGCAAAAACGGAGAGCAGACCTGGAGAGGAGAAGTCCAGCACTCTGAAGGGCCCTGGTAACCAGTTATCACTTACAGTATCACTCCTGTCCGTCTCCCCCTTACGTAAACTTTTAAAGAAGCTGTTGCTTCCTCACGTTTCCACTAACACCCAGCACAGCGGATTCAGAGCTGTAGAGTAAATCCTGTTCCAGAAGTGCGTTTATCACACCGCAGCATTACAGCGTCTCACTTAAGGATTAGACTCACCGCCTGCATAAGTTAAGTAAGCGAAGTAGAAGCGGAAATCGAACTGACAGCATTTTTTTTTTTATTTCGAGTCTGCTGAGACTCTGCTGACATGGTAGTTGCAATAAAACCCATCCTGAGTCTTCAGAGAAAGATTATAATTTGTAGAGGAGCTTTCACTATGGCGGGGATGAGAAGTCGTATGTCATGGTTAGGGCTGCAACTAAAGATTATTTTGATAGTCGACCTGTCATCGCCTATAATCGATTAGTCATCGAATAGTCTGATTATAAACTGCATATTTATATTTGTTGTCAATAATAAATGCAATTATTATTTCTGTTATTATTTCTTAAACTTTTTGAGGACTGATAATGATTATAACCAAAAATTAGCAAATTTCACCTCAGACTACACTGGGATTTTAATGCATTGTTTATAATATATTACACACACAGATATATATCATGCACATTATATGGTATAGAATTGTTTTAACTTGCTATTGATAATACATTTATTATTATTTGGATGCATGCTAAATTCCTGTTGATATGTTGTTCATTATTGAAAGGAGAGGGAGACAAATCTTTTATTTGTGTATATATTATGTGACATTATGGTAATTTCTCGCCAGTATTAGTTGTGTGTGTGTGTGTGTGTGTGTGTGTGTGTGTGTGTGTGTTGGTCTGCAGTATTCAACATCTTTTAAACTCCCACTTTTCTCTGGCTCTGTCGTTGGCAGCAGATTCCTCCACCAGGCCCAAGACGACAATGGCTCCTCGGACCTCCACGGCCGCCAGCAGCACAACGGTCCGCACTCGCACCTCCAAACCAGCCAGCACCTCAGCACCAAGCACGGCACCGGAGAGGAAGCCACCCGTTCCCAGAGTCCCCCGCGTCACCTCTTCCACCAGTGCTGCAACAAAGACCACCCCCCGCCCTGGCACTGCCCCTACTCCTGATATACGAAACGCCCGCTCCAAGATCGGCTCCACAGACAACATGAAGCACCAGCCTGGAGGTGGAAAGGTAGGAACACAGCCACAGCGATGCTGTAGACCCTCAGAAACAACAAGTGTACACTCACACCTGTCTGGAGAGGGTGGCACTTCCCACTCGTTGCGAATGGGCTGATGCCATTTGCCATCAAATGCCAGCCAATCAAATGTTAATTTCCCTGCTAATTAACTCTCTTAAATGACAGGCAATTAGCAAATCTCCTTAACTTAAATACACATGCAGAATTCTGTGCTGCCTGTGCAGGAGACACTCCACCCAAGTCTGTGTGAGCATATCGTAATTGTGCACCAGGCTGAATTGTTTCGAACAGCAACATACCAGTAGTGATTTTATTACCTTTCATTGCCAGGTCTTTGCTATCCTTAGCTTTACATTCTTGTGTGTTTGCTGTGCAACTTCACATGCTTCACACCATGCACACTATGTGATAGGCAGTGGTGACCTAGCAGTAGGGCTGAAGGATTTTAAGAAATTGATTAAAATAATCGAAATCAACCACAAAACGTGACTGCGATTTCTTGTCGATCATTCACTCGATTATGTGTATTAAAAACTGTAGCATAACCGTACATTGAAAAACAAACTGTGCTGTAACTGGCATACCATGAGTTGAGAGCAAGCGTCCTTGTAGGCGTTTAATCTTAATGGTGAGCATGACTGTATCATACATGGACATCAGCGCAACAGGATTGGACTCGGTTGATCTGAAACCCATTATTTTCTATTTTTTCTAGTTTCGCATGACCAATAGAACCAAAGCATTGAAGCGGGCAGTGTTTGGTCTTCCCCTTGGAAAGACACACAAAGCGGGAATGGAGGAAGTTGATATTTAGAAAACCCCGCCTGTTTTTTTGCATTGAGCCCGAGTCAAGCGTGGTCGGCCTCGCGGCGAGCGCAGCAAACTTTGTTTTACAGTCTGAACTTTGTTTACTCTGCTGCACGCCCCCTCGGATGGACAGAGCGTCGTCCGCCCATTCGGCTGCATTAGCCCCGGTCCCGTTCTCGCCACCGCGGCGTCACCAACGCTCCAGTCTCTCGCTCGCTGACTGTCTCCAGCCAACCCTGCATGTTTGCACATGCGTCTTCCCGAGTCTGGGGTTTCATAATCGCATTTATTAAAATAGCGATTTTGGTTCGATTCCGATATATATCGTTCAGCCCTACCTAGCGAGTAAGGAAGCGGACACGTAACCGGAAGGTTGTGGGTTCTAGTCCTGAACCAGCAAGGTGCCACGAGGTCTCTTTGATCAAGGGACCGTCCCCACACAATGCGCCCTGGACGCATTCATGCCTGCCTACTGCTCGCTAAGGGCCATGGATTACATGCACATTTCGTTGTGTGTCACCGTGTGCTGTGCTACAGTGTATCGCAATGACGATCTTTACCTTCATCTTGTGACCCTGAGAATTACTTATAACAGGTTTTATTTCACAGGGAACAATAATTTATGTTGTTCCCAAAATGACTTGCTCTGCTTTATATATAGTTGCATGAATCTGTATTCTTTGTCTTTTCCCTTTCAAGTAATAAACTGTTTCCTGCATTTGCATTAGACAAGCCCGCTCAACCAGCCTTTATAATAAAAACTAGAGAACTTTTCCTGCTCAGCGGCATCTACTGACTTCCATTGACCTCTCACCATGTGTTTCCATTCATCCTCTTTTCATTTTCACTTTCTCACCCTCCACTCCTCCTTTCTGTCAGCCAAATTGTGCATGTCCTTATACCTGTCATAATAATAAGAACATATATATATAGTGCTGAGCGGAGCATTTGTAGAAATAAATATTCAGGGGGTTGTCTTAGAACTTTCCAGATGTTGTGGCCAGCCATCAGTTAATACAGAACTGTCATCCCGTCTTGTTCCTTCATACTTCCTTTCCCCCCGAACCTCCTGTTCTATGCCACTGCTCCTCACCTATGCGTTTTACTGAACCAGGGGCTGGGGGCTTGTCTCCCCAGGTCACAGCATCTTCAAAGACCGACTCCAAAGAGACCAGCCAGGGCAAAGTGAGTTCATTGACCCATTATCATCTTCTCTTCTCTTCTCCATCATTGTTTCTCATTCCACATTTTCTCTGCCTGTACATTCAGAACTTTTAGCGGCATTCTCCCCCCTGGATGGGGGATGATGATGTAATAATAAACAGCATTGTCATTCTCAAGTGTCACTCACACACACACAAACACACACACACACACACACACACAAAAAACACAGATGCACACATAATAAGCTGGTTTGTTTTCCTGTCCACACCAGAACATTTATTTCTAAAATGGGTTACTGCACGGGAGTGACCTGTAATTCTGCTTTGAATCTGTAGGAATGGGAGGGTGTCGATGGAATGAGACAGCAGAGAGGCAAAATAAAGGGTGAAGGGTTTATTGTTCCCACGGGTGGTCACAGCCATTGGAGAAAAATAAAATCCATGGCATACATCCAGAAAAGTTGTTTTGGTACAAAAAAAGGTCAAGAAACCAGATCATAAATTATGAACCAAAAAGAAATAAACAACGAAAAAGGAAAAGAAACAAACAAACAAACAAAAAAACTCACTCAGGTACAGGCTATTTCAGCCACCAAGCACACAGCTGTAAGCAGCAACATGCCTCCTTTCAACAGAACTCCAACAGTCCTCCACCTGCAAGGTCTACCCTCCTTAAAAAGGTCTTAAAGCCCCACCCTTAATTGGGACATCCCATTCCTCAGGTTTGGAGGGGGGTGCTTTTCATATTAACATAAACCAATGTACATGCAGATTCTTTCAGACATATAAAGCATTTCTGCTAATTCCACCTATTTAAAACAGACCTACTAAAGCTGGGTCCATATACCACATACCTTACCCCTCTAAAAACAGATCATTACTAATAAGGATAATGCCCCCCCTTTAGCAAATGTGAACTCTTCAAAATGAGTCCCGGAACGGGGGTACACTCCTTTGCCACACCTTCCTCAGAATACACTACCATGCCGTGCAGCAAGTAGGTTTTGCTGTTGTATTCACCCTCCACTATGTGCCAGTTGTTGTGTATGTAGGTGAATGTAGTGTGTTTACCCACCACTGTGTGCTCCACAGTATGTGTGTGCGTCGGGCCTAAATGTAGCAGAGTGTGGGCACCCACCTGTCCACATAAACGCAAATCCGCAACACAATCGTCAGAACAACACAATCATTTACAGTACAACTCAATACACAACAGAATCCACAAACACTGCACATACATAGACACAAGTGTAAGAATCGGTAAACACAACCATGTAACGAGAATGGCGAGCCAGCCTTCACTTTTCAGTCCAAAAGTACAGCGTACGGAGGGTTTCTTGTATTTAAGTCATCAGGTTCTGCAGCACAACAACGAACCCGGGTTTATTTTTACATATTGAAAGGGTTGGCATAATGACATTCGCTGGTGTGTCGTGCATGAAATACCAAATGGTAATTCAAGTACCAAGCCTTACAGCACCAGCTGGAGGAGTTGAGGTTGTAGCTGCACGCTGATTATACCTTCACTGGTCTCGCCAAGTAAAACGCTCAGCACAAGACTCAACTGGCCTAAATTTGTATAGGAAAAAAAAATCTAGATTTGTTTTCACTGCAGCGATACAATATCAATCCGTCAAATATTTTTTTCCTCCACCTCTAGTTTACTCGAATAAGCGGGGGGGAAGACAAAATTTCACTCTAGAACACTCTAGAAAAAAAATACTGTTTCCATGTGGACGCAAGTCTTCCTGTTTTCCAGAAAAATGTTTTCATGTTGACAGGGCCTTAAAAAGCATTTCACCAACAACACTGAGCCCGTCAAGTGACCGCCTTGAATAGAATGAACTGTGCTTTTAAAAAACAAGCAGACACAGCAGGGTTGACATGGAGCTATTTCAGTCCGACAGCTTGACATTAGTCTTTTATTTGCTAGCTGTGTTAAGGGGAAAACAGTGACAAACCATTTTTTCTGACACCTCCTGGGCTATTAGAGAGTGCGGGGCTGGATTTGCGTTGCATTACGCCGATAGCTTCAGTTGAGAGGGAAAACTACGTGGTAATTGCACCGCGGCTCAGCCCAGGCTAATTGCTCCGCAAACCGTGTAATGATGTGAACAGGGCTTGACGGCTGCCCGTCAGCGGCCGCCGTGCCGGTGTGTGTAGCAGGTGTGTGGTCGGTTTTCTGTGAGAGTGGCGTGCTTTGATTTAACCACTAACCCCCCCCACCTCATGTCTTAATTCCTGGTTCCCGGCATGAATGGCTGAGTGACTGGTTTTTCTTCGCTTCTCAGGTTGGCATTGAGCCTAAAATGCCAACGTCTCAGAGTATTAATGGTTGAGTTTGTGCCAGATTTTATAAAAAAAAAATCAGCCTTGTTTATTTTGAATGATTTCAAAGTAATTTTGCATATTAAACATATTTATAGGTGCACTACTAAATTGAAATCAGTCATTCTTAATTCTGGGCCGTGCTCAAACATTGGTACTCATCAACCAACATTGCTGCTGCGGTGCCGTGTGCTTTAGCGGTAGGTGGCTGATACTAAAAAGCTGCCGTGAAGGATCAGCTTAGCAACACTCTCCTGATGAAAAATGGTGTTTCAATGCAGTTTAAAGAAACCTGGACATCCCATCCCATCAGCTTCCCAGTTGTATTAAAACACTGGATTTTAAAATGTGCTTTATACTACAAAAATGCAGGGTTCCTACGGGATTTCGGGAATATCAGACATTTCCAGACCAGGGAATGTCAGGGAATTTGATCATTTGGGTGCCAAGTCAGGGAATTATCAGGGTATTTTGTTAATAGAGTGTTTTTGTTTTGCTCAAAACGGTTTGTTCCATTCAGCACGTCAGGCTGTCCATATTCAACAAGATGCAGTGTCGAATTTTATAGCCACTTTAAATGCCCTTTGTTTATACGGGAAATTCTGCTTTTCATGGAAAAGTCAGGTCATTTTAACTGAGAGTGGGAACCCTGACAACGTGCATCTACATATTTTTAGTAGACTAATCTGCATTGTGTTTGAAGAGGTTTTTATTAGGTGAGTGTTCTGAAGCGAATCCCTAGTAACTAATAAACCCCAAAATGTTGGTTGAAATGGGTTTGCTGGGTGATGGGAATAATCATGTAGAAGAATTAGAAGCTTCTGCTCTTTCTCACCTCTCTCCCCTCCCCTCCTCCTCCTCCTCCTAACCCGGTGGACCCACCCCACCCCATCTGCTGACCCCACCTCCCCTTTCTGCTGCCGTGCTGTGTTGTAGGTTCAGATAGTCTCCAAAAAGGTGGACTACAGCCACGTCACCTCACGTTTGGGTTCCAAGGACAATATGAAGCATGTTCCTGGTGGAGGGAACGTAAGTACTGTTGCTTGCCAACTCGTCGCCTGATAGAATGCGTCGTGACGTCAAAAGCGTTTTTTTAGTGTCCCTCCCTCCCTCCACCACCAATAGCCACCGTACAGCATGCTTTGTTATGGTCAGGTTCTGAAGAGGTCTTCCAATCGCTCTAGATGTTGCTCAGTGGAGGAAGGTTCCCTCCATGGGGTACATGGTTGGCTTCTTCAGGCTGCTTTCCACCTTGAACTAGTTTAACTCTGTCTTTCCCATTTTAACATTAATATCCACTTTAAAGCAGAACAGGATTTCAAAGGTTCTTTCCAAGAATTTTCCACAATGAAAATGCATGAAAGGTTCTGGACTTTATCTGGGCTGTCTGCATGTTTATTTGTGCTACGTAACGAAAGGTACTTCATTTAGAATAATATAAAACTTGTAAAAAAAAATGTATTTTAGGTTCAGATACTTAACAAGAAGGTCGACCTCAGCAAGGTGACGTCTAAATGTGGTTCCAAGATCAACATCAAGCATAAGCCAGGTACGATTTGCAGACAAATTGTACTCAGTGTACAGGTTTTAATGTTTTGTTTTGTTTTGAACAAAAGCATTTGTTTGCAGGGGGTGGTGATGTGAAGATCGAGTCCCACAAACTGAACTTCAAGGACAAAGCCCAGTCAAAAGTGGGATCCATGGACAACGTGACCCATGAACCTGGAGGCGGTAATGTTAAGGTGAGTCCTGGACATGAGCTACACCTACTGTCTTATTTTGGAAGTGATCTGAGTGAAAAGCTTATGTGCTTCATGCATGTGTTTTAATATCTTAGTGAGACATGTGAGTAGTATCGGATGGTGACTGGGAATCTAATTTATCTAGAAAATTCTGGCCTGGACTATTATCGAATAATTTGAATAATAAACCTTTTTTTCTAACCTGTTTACACATTGCAGTGTGTATATGAAAATATTGTCTGGTCACTGCGTGATCCTTGCGAAAGTTGGCTATTTATCTATGCAGTTGCAAGTTCCATGTAGGTAATGTACTGAAGATATTGTGTGCAGTACATGAACTTCACCAAGCTTTAAGGTGGAAACTCGCTTTGCCCCTCTGCGTTTGCCCTCTGGTCCCTTTTCTTGACTTTTGCCAGCTTCTGTGTGGGAAGACAAGCTGAACACGAGGAGCAGTTGTGATGTCACCTGTCCCCTCAGCCTATCGCAGTCCATTTTCAGTCCAGCCACATGACCATCGTTTTCATGGCTGCACCATAAAACATTGGGAGGGTTGAGAATGTGTACATGCACATCTCATATATTCAGATTTTTTTTTCATCTTCATGGTCACCTTTATTTGCAGCTTTGTGTTTGTATGAAACAGCACTAAGGAGATGGATGATGAAATCAAGGTTTTTAATTGTATGACAGAATTTTATATATCCTTTCACCTGGATTTCATCATCTCTTTTCCCATAAAATTATTTGATGCACCATCTTATCATGGTTTCCATATACATCCATGCAGTGTTGGAATTTGAGCAAGTAAAGTCAGTTTTTATTTATTAAAACTAAAAGGAACAAAGGAAAGGAAAATAGTTGGATGAAAAAAAGTATTTAGTAATACATCTGCTGTAATCAATAATCAATTTAAATGGTTAGAGGGGAATGAAAGATATTAAAAATAACACAAATAATTACTTTTGATATTAAGTCATCTGTAACTCTTGTAATAAGTAATAAACTCCTGAGTAACTCCTTCCCAACACTGCATGCATGCCTGTCTCTTTATTTTATTAATTTATTTATTATCATTTTATTCATTTGTTTATTATTATTTTTTTCTCTAATTATTAGGTGTTACTCCCCTAGGTGCACTGACAATTATATAAATCCTTGTTTTGTTAACTTTTCTGTTTTGCTCTACCGTTAATAATAGTGTCTAAAAATGTCTAAAAGGTTCCAACATGCTGTTAAAAATGTCCAGGTCTGGTTTTCCTCAGCAGTTTAGCTTCAACACAGACTTTTCTGTTGAGCTCCTGCTCATTTGATCCCATCCCTCTCATACATGCACACATCGGCGCCATTCCACTGCCATCTCACCCCCTCCTTTTGACACCCTACTGTGTGTTTCTAGGCTGAGGGGACCCAGGAGACTGCTGAGGGGAGTGGGGCTCCCTCCAGTGGCGCCCCGGCTGCTCAGCCGGAGGACAGCCCTGCCCAGGAGAATGGGCTGAAGGAGGGCGCCCCCTGCGGGAGCGAGGGCCTCCGGGACCCCCAGGGCCTGGACTCACGCATCCCTGAAACAAGTAAGTTTGTGTGTCCCGCTCCCTTTGCCCTAGACATGACCCCTCTCCTCACCCCAGCCCCCGATGAAGCATGGGCGTTCCTGGCTTCATGGAGTCAGGCTATGCAGAAGTGTTATGAGGGTCTTGTATTCACACTCAGAGAACAGCAGACAAGGACAGAATGTTGTCCTTGTCTGTGACTTCAAGTGACCAAGTGACTTCAAGGGACCAAGTGACTTCAGTGCCTTAAGACACATTCCTGCTGCCTAAGGACCGTCCACATGACTGCAGAGATTTTTTCAATGCGTTCATTTGACATTTTCTTCTTCTTTTTCCATAAGCATGCTTCCTCACAGAAAGGATAAGTGAATGATAAGTGATATTGCTATGACAGTCCAGTAGGTGGCAGTACAACTTGAAAATTCCATACACAGCCTCCCAGGGGTTCGCTGTGTTCTCACACCAGTTTCCAGGACCAGAGAACATTTCTCTGTTTTCATGTGGATGGGGCCCTCAAACTGATAAAATGTGAATTTCAAAGCTCCCAAGATTCTGAGACTGTGACTTTACACTCACTCTCATCAGATTCGGACAATTGAATATAATCCAGATGGCAGATATCATGTTAACTTTCACCACACTTTAAAGGCCCTGACCACCAAATCATTTTGACCTCTTCTTTTCAGGTGTTTAATTCTACTTTTTGCTATCCCTCTACCCTTCTCATCCCACCATCCCCGTCTGACATCTCCTCTCCCTCCCCTCTCCTGCCTTTCTGTCTCTCTTTTCACTCCTTCCCCCTCCTTCCCTCTTCCTCTTTTTGCTTATCTGCACTCTTCGATGCAGATTGAGTCCTTCAAGCTCAACTTCCGCGAGAACGCCCGCTCTCGCACGGACCACGGCGCCGACATCGTAACCTGGCCAGCCCTGGCTGACAGCCCCGCCCATCTCTACCCGCACCCTCCACGCAGCGTCTCGCTCAACGACTCCCTCGCATCCCCAACCACCTTCCTCCGCTCCCCCTCGGGCCACCTGTTCGCCTCGGCCACGGGGCAGGGAGGCGTCGGGAGCTCGTTCTCGGGACACAGGACGTGACTTCATCCAATCCCACGATTCCTTGCGACGTGTTTTTCTCTCTGCCGTGTGTATGTAATTGGTGACTCTTGTCCCTCAACCAATCACCTTATTTTCACACCTTTGGCCTTGTTGGGTGACATTCTGCTGATCTGTAAGAAACACTTTGGACTGGGCGCAGGGATAAAACTTAAGGAGGGTGGGAGGGGCTCCCTGGAGTGCCGCTCTCCATGCCTGTATACTCTGGTTGCACTGCAGCGTTGGGATCGGGATATCATTTGGGCCTTTTGTTTCACGTGATGGTGTCGCAAAGAACCTCACACCCGCTTTTCCCACAGCATCCACACTCACACTCACATTGACTGTAACGCTACGTCCTCTGGAGCATGGTATTTAGTCCACACTTGTGCCCTTTACCGAATCCTTAAACATCCCTCTCTGCAGCAGCACGTCCTAACAAGCAATTAAAAACAGTCTTGTGCATCCTGTACGCTAGGCATTAACACACACCGTAGCACACATTTCATTCTCGACCATACAGATATGGCCCCGCCTCCTTGCTGTCCATCACAAACACTGACATTTTATGCCGTATAGTCTCTTTTAGTGTTAGGCTCTTTAAAATCTCTTTAAATCTCTAGTGTTTTGTGGTTTGTGTGTTTGGATAAAAAAAAAATCCATAACTTAATTGAAGCTTGTGTTCTTTTTTTATTTGTTCGTTTGATGTCATTTATTTAATTTCCTTTCCTTTGGTTTCTCTTGTTTTCTCGTTAGTTTGATTTTTCTTTTTCTTTCTCTCTTTCCTTACTCTCTTGAAGCAATACAGCAGTCTTTGCCTATAGGATTAAAGAATCCTCTCAAATAGACGCACATTTTTGAAAGCTTAGGACAGACATGGAAAGTTGTCTTTGGGTAAGGGGAAAAAAGGGATCAGATGCACGTGCAGAGTTGATGGTAAGGTGTACGTGAAGTGTGAAGGCCAGTGAAGGTGAAGGTATGTGAGATCATTTGGAGCGAGATGAGATCATTAGTGTCCAGTATGTGCCTCCTATCCAGCATACCTGAAATTGGTGAGGAACCGACGGGATGTGTGGAGAGATGGGGAAAAATTGGAGTGAATGTCATTCAGATGCTTAAACAGTATATATATATATGGTTTTACGAAGCTTTGGGCACAATATCTGCTGACCGTAATTGTGAGAGAGAACTTAACTCAGACATGGGTGGGACTTTCAGTTTTCTTTTCCTAATGGTTGCTTTCAAGTAGGACTTTTATTCATTAAAAAATGTCAGACAGACGGGTATCCAAAGTTAGCAACAATAAAACTGCAGCTGTCTGTCAAACTATTAAAACCAAACATTAATAAATGCATCTGCCCAAGGAATATGAATTTAACCACTGGATGTACATTGAGTTATCACAATTTTTAAAAATTGAACTGGATGAACTGAAGACACCTTAGGACTTGTGAGAGTTTGCAATGAATACATTTTAATCATAATTTAACATGTAATGTATTTTTAACTTTTCATGTGGTGGCACTATAGTTCTCCTATAGTAAAATGCATTAACAGTAATCACTGGTGCATTGGAATCCCTTGAAATATGCCAAATTGTACTTTATTAAACACAATGTTACTTTTTTGCCAATAATTAGCTCTTTTTTTATCTAAATGAATTTGAAAAATTATATATATCACTGAAAAGCAATGAATCCCGGCAGTGGTTTATATCTGAAGCAAAGGTTTAGATTTTTTATTTGTAGATATTTGTGTTTCTGGGGTGCTGTGTTTTGTGTGAAGGGACGTGTCTGTCATGACTGTCGACTTTCTGGGGGTTTTCTGTTGTTTTTTTTTCTTGTGCCTGTACACAGCCATTTTGCAGTCAATACGAGTACCACTTATCCCCTTGCTACTTGCTAGCTTGCACTTTCCTTGGCTCTATAACGACACATATGTACATGTACATAAATATATATTTTAGTGTTTGTATACTCGATAAATGGCAACCAGAGGAACACATAACACAATTAAGAAAAATAAATTAAAAACAAGGTATATAAATCAACGAAGGTCATAAAAAAAATTAAGAATTTTATTTATACGCTTAACAAGGAGTATTCCCCTATTGAAGTAATTATTAATTATTGATATTATTGTTACTGCTAAGCTGGTCTGCCTTTTTTTCTGAATAAAGGGCTTGAAGTGAACAAATGTTTTTAAAATATAATGTACTGGAAGATGCAGGATTTTGAATTGATCTTGTGTTTTTCTTGCTTTGGTGTGCTGGCTAATCTGGCCTGTGTGCGTGGGAATAAGGTGCACTTTTTTTTTTTTTTTTTTTCGAATCAGTGTTTCCACAATCACATTAAATCCACACCCTTTGTCAAAATCCACAAGCCAATAATCTAGTCTTAAGGAATATAAAGGAAAACAATAGTAATAATAAAATGAATGCACTCTAAAAAATTTTTAGAACTGCCCTTTTCAAGGGGGAGGTGACCCCAAAATAAAAAAAAAAACGTGGGATTTTCAGCGGAACGTGTACGATTTGCACTGTCTGATGTGCCATGGAAGAGCAACAGGAAGTAAAAGGAGGGGTCAGTTGGGCATCAGTGTTGCCCCAGAATGCTAGGTTCTCACCAAGCATGGCCTGTCCTGGGAGGTAAAGGGAGATGTCAGTGCTCTTTCACAAATTTTATTTTTAATTTTTTTGTAAAGAATAATAGTGGATATGTGTTAAAGTGCTCCGCGTTATGCCGACAGGAGCCACTTTAGACGTGCTTCTGCGGTTAATGTGCAAGCATACTAATGTAGTACACATGCTGAATACAGTGGGGTGTGTTAGGTTGACTTGTGTAATTTGCAGAAAACTGTCATTTGCAACATTTTTTTTATTATTCCATTTTTTGGGGGGGGGGGTGAAAGTGTTTATTGTGGTCAATTGTTAACTAGTGATGTGATTATTAAACTAAAAATAAAATAAAAATATTAAAAATACTTACATTGTGCATCCTTTTTTTTTTAGCATAATTTCCTCTACGAATAAACATTTCACTTGTTATTATCATATATAAAGTATTAGACAGAACATATATATCACATATTGCAACAAAATGATTGTGTGGGAAAAAATTTAGATATAAAAAAAAAAAAGTAACTTTCTGGAAAGTTCTCTTCGTACACCCACCACTCACACACACAGATTTGGGCAATTTAGTCACCATTCCATGTGGCATCTGTGCATTTGTGAGTGGAAACCAGAGAACTGGAGAATGCCACAGCAACATGGACAGAACATGCCGTTTACACATTTTTATCTAAATGAATTTGAAAAATTATATATATCACTGAAAAGCAATGAATCCCGGCAGTGGTTTATATCTTAAGCAAAGGCTTTGTTTTTTTATTTGTAGATATTTGTGTTTCTGGGGTGCTGTGTTTTGTGTGAAGGGACGTGTCTGTCATGGCTGTCAACTTTCTGGTGGTTTTCTGTTGTTGTTTTTTTCTTGTGCCAGTACACAGCCATTTTGCAGTCAATGCGAGTACCATGTATCCCCTTGCACTTTCCTTGGCTAAATACCCATGAGTGTCTCATTTCCACCACGTCATAAAGATTCATTGAAAAAGAAATTTCGTCAAAACTTTTTTGACAAAAAATTGGACAAAAATAACACTACCCTCTCAATCACGTAGGTGTGTCTGCCACACATAGCACCATGCATGCATGCAAATGTCTTGGTATGTTACATGCCAATATTCATAGATATATACATTAAATGTCACATTCAGCCTCTCAGTAATGCCGCCATATTGGATTGGGTTTCAATCTCATTCAACCACGCTTCTCTGACGGTGAAGTGAAGATGCCAGACTTTGGAGATGAATTCATCTTGTATGTTACGAAATTTTTTGTTCGACAAATAATGTTATTCATGTTACAGACCACAACATCTGTCTTCATAGAAAAGGTTCTTATATATAGTGTATAGTTAGTTCACTTTCTATAGATGTTTTCCCAAAGTTACACAAGCAGGTTGTTGGTGGGTTACAGCCACCCCCACCTCACAGGAAAGACAACAGCTTCTGTACTGACACATGTACATATGACCACCTATGACCACTCTGTGGAACTTGGAGGATGAACATCCTCAGTCACCAGCTACATCAAGTGTGTTGAGGATGTCACCGTCTCCAAGACCGTAATCACCCGTCCAAACCACAAACTCTGCTGGTTCTCTGCTAAGCTGCGCAACCTGGTGAAAATCAAGGACTCTGCCTTCCATTCCAAAGACAAAGAGCTTAAAGTGAAGTGCTTGTCATTGTTATACACATCAGTACAGCACCCGGTGCACACATTGAAATGTGTTCTCTGCATTTAACCCATCACCATTGGTGAGCGGCGGAGTGGCACATCAGTGGCACCTTGGCGGTTCGGGATTCGAACCAGCAACCTTCTGATTACAGGGCCACTTCTTTAACTGCTAGGCCACCACTGTCCCTTATTCTACATCCAGAGCCAATCTGTCACAGGCCATTAAGGAGGCAAAGCAATTCCTGCACATCTTTGTCTTGTCTTGTGTCCTGTTTGAAAAATCCAACATATCCACTTACAAGCATCCTACATGATGCTGTCCAGTTATGTCCTGTTTGATCTGTTCATTGTACAGAAAAGTTATCTTATAGAGATACTGTACAGTATTTTAGTTTTAGTTAGTATAGTTTAGTTTAGTGTGTATATACATATATATTTTATGATTGCACTATGGGGGGATCTGTGGGAAGCATTATTTCAATACACGGTATACTGTGTATACTGTTATACTGACAATCTTGAATCTTGAATATATTACAGTTCATTGTCTATAATGAGGAATTCTTGACAAATCTATAGAAAATGCCTCTGTGTATGGACCTGCCCTGTCTATAGTTTTTTTTCCAAAATACTATACTATACTATATTTACCTCTGTTGCACTATTGGTTTTGCACTCTCCTGGTTTTGCACTCTCCACCATGTGCCCTTATTTGTATATGGTGTTTTAAAATTGTATATTGTGTTTTTTTTTTTTTAATTGTATATATACTTTGTATTCAATGTTACTGTTACTGTTTTTGTATTTAATGTTACTTGTATGGGTCAGAGAGTAACGTAATTTCAATTCTCTGCATGTCCTGTACATGTGGCAGAATTGACAATAAAGCTGACTTGACTTGACTTGACTTGACAGGCAAATGAATGTTCATCTTTCATATTACATATAAAAAATAAAGAATTTTCCTTGTCTGAAAAATGTATTGTGTACAATTAATTGTCTAGAGTTGTCTACAAATTCATACAAATACTTCTTGGTCTGGATAAAATCATAAATAAAACGAAGATGAGTGGTAAAGGCTACAGGGCATGTAGCGTTCTCATGACAACTGCCAGGGTCTTTCAGCTAACATTTCCAGCCTTTTTAAAGGTGTTTGTATATGCACTGTTCTGCATGTAGTAGGAGTTTCCAAAAAACAATTTATTCAATTTATTTGCCTAAATACATGTGTTTGAACCCAAATTTACCAGTTTATGGTCCTTTAATTCTGTAAGCCACCTTTAGCCTGGATAGATGATCATTCATTTAAAAGGAGCTCTACCCCATCCCAAGATGGCGGCTCCATTGACGGCCCGTTTCAACATGACCAGAAAAAAAAAAAAACACCACTCAATCTGGCAACACTGCTTTGCACTCCCCACTGACAATAAAACTGTGAAAGCAGGGGATTTGACAACCCTGTAATGGTGCAGTAGGACCTGGATAGTTTCAATTAACAGTGTTTAAATTAAAGATCTCAGACTCATTTTTCTTAAGAACGATGACAGTAACATCACCTCAGTAGGATGAAGTGCTTTGAACAGCTGGTCAGAGTCTTTACTACCGGTATTGCCCGGTAGTGAAGAAAGAGTCATTTCTTCACTACCAGACACACTCGACCCACTGCAGTTTGCCTACCGTCCAAACCGCTGTACAGTTGATGACATCTCCCATCTCCTCCACACAGCACAAACCCACCTGGACACTCGGAAGGGAAAATATGTTAAAATGCTTTCCATTGAATATAGTTCAGCATTTAACACGATAATCCCTTCCACACTCACCACCAAGCTGGAGCACCTGGGACTCAGCTCATCTCTCTGCCAGCGGAACTCCAACTTCCTACATCATCAAGTTTGCTGACGACACTGTCGTGGTGGGCCTGATCTCCGACAACGATGAGACGGCGTACCTGGAGGAGGTTGGAAATCTGGAGAATTGGTGCCAGAGGAACAATCCCCACATGAACATCAGCAAGACAAAGGAGATAATAGTGGACTTTAGTATCAAGCAGGAGAGGAACTACCAGACCCCTGTCATCAACAGGAGCCCAGTGGAGAGAGTGGGCAGCTTCCTATACCTCGATGTTCACATCACGCAGGACCTGTCATGGTCCTGTCACATCAACACCATGGTGAAAAAGGCCCAGCAGCGTCTCTACCACCTCAGATGCCTGAGAGACAACAGACTGCCTTCCAAGGTGCTCAGAAACTCTATTCCTGCAGCATAGAGAGCATCCTGAAACATCTCAACCTGGTTCGGGAACAGCACCATGCAGGACAGGTGAGCCCTACAGAAGGTGGTTCGATCAGCTGAACGCATCATCTACAGCAAGCGTGAAGTCCAACACAGAGAGAATGAGGAGGAGCTTCTTCCCGCAGGCTATACGAGCTCTCAACAACAAGAACACTACATAGGACAGAACGCTAATACACTTTCATTCACTTCTGGACCCTATCCCCCCAGAATTTTACAGAAATTTTGCACAACTTCACTTTACACATTTGCACACCTGTACCCTACCTGTTACACATATTTTACGTTTGATAATTCTTACTTGTATGACGCGCACAAACGTTTGGTCATAATTAGGTGTTTCGTTTCTTGTATTTATCCCATATCCTGGAACACACTCAGGGAAGAGTTCGGTCTTACCACCAGGGGGCGCTATCACTGAGGGGGAATTGGCGTTAACTCTCGCGGTATTTTCTCCAGATAAAGAAATGCCTGCACGAGCGAACGACACTAACGTTCCTGCCTGTGTTTTCTCTGTTAAATACAGGTTAGTTAGTGCACCACTATTTCTAAATACACCCACTGGGTATAATGGAGGAAATTACTCATAAGAGCTGTCGGAAAACACGACAGGTATCACAGGGTTCGGAGTTAGTAAAAGTGTAAGACACGTGTAGTTTCAGTGAAATGGTGGCCGGCGCGTTCGCGTTTCTTTGTCATGTTACTACTGAGAGGTAGAATGAGTGCAGTGGCGTAACAACATAGTCATGGGCCCAGGTGCGAAAATTCAATCCGGGGCCCTTATACTTTTTCAAATTTATCCGAGGACGTTTAGCTCTAATAAATGCAATACACATTAAGAGTGACTACAATCCTCTCTGCAAAGAACCAGAAGCACAGAGGTAGTTTATATAGATTGTAATTATAAATACAAAAATACTGTACTACATAGGATCAATTACATGTGAAAACATTTACAAAATGTTTGTTATTAATACCAATTTACAGGGTAATCTAATATAACCGCATTAACATCAACTCGCATGGAAATATGAGAACACTCAAAGCACTGAAACATTCAACGCTGAAACTTCAAGTGTAGAAAGCTTGCTTAAACTCGCACTGCCCAGAAACAAAACTTAATCCAACTTATTTAACTGTGCAGAAAAAAAAGAAAATGATTCATATGCATACAACCCCCAATATGCGTGAATTAGGCCACTAGAAGGCCATCTTACGAGCCTTACGTTGTGCAAAATCATCAACAATGTCCCTAATATTTAATGCTCTGGCTCTCGTGTTTTCAATGGACAGGATAGCTAACCCACTGAACCTCTCCTGCCCCATGCTGCTCCTTAGGTAGGTCTTAATAAGTTTGAGCTTGGAAAATGATCGCTCAGCTGTTGCCACAGTCACAGGCAATGTCAGAAACAACATGAGAGCAGTACACACTTGAAATCTCTGCTTTAAAGCAGGACCTGAATGAGAGAAGTTGTGTTGGGAATGTTGGTGCAATGTCCCTGCTATAGTGGTCTGACAAACGTTTTGCCTTTTCAAACAGTTCATCATCAACTGCGATTTTGAAGGGTCATAGGGTGTATAGCCTCAAACACATGACAGGTTTCCCGCATACATGATATTTTTGAGAGAGCTGGCTGATTATGATGTCCAGAGTGGCATTGAATATCTGCACTCTGAAATACTTCTCTCCATTGGTTAAACGCTCATCTTCTGATAGTTCGTCAAAGTGACGCTTCACTCTCCAAATGTAGTTTGGACACCCCATTTACTTGCGAGCATCTGCGCTGTAGCTTTGGCCTGGTCAAAAGCACTCCGATAGTCAGAGAGTATCTGTATAGAATTTTCCAGCAACTGCATTCTCCCTAATTCTGGCCTGTACTCCCGAGTATATGCCACTCATATTTGCTGCTCCATCGTAGCCTGTCCACGACATTTCGAGATGTCAAGGCAATTTCGCATAATGCTGTCTAGTACATTAACTGCCAACTCACTTGCTGATGTATTCACTGTCTCCATGAATCCTAAAAAAGACTCCATCACTTTAATATCGACAGCTTTATCCATTGCATTTCGCACTATTGTCACAAATCTGTACACTTGGCTAAGTTGGTCATGCTTGGACAGATCCTGCGTAGTGTCCATTATGGTGGAAAAAAATGGAGCTTCGTTAATATCGACTGTAATGTTCTGCTGAACCCGCAAAGATAATATATGAATGAGCTCGTTCTGGATAGCTGGACTGAGGTATTAAAGGTACCTTGTGGGCGGCTTATCAACTCTTTCAGCACAGGATCATAACACGCCAGCAGCTCAATTATAGAAAATTCCCACTATTTGGCTGTCCTAGTACCTCCCGATGACCCCTGAATGCTAGGTTGTAAGAAGCCAGAGTTAGTGTCACATTGACAACGCGCTCCAGCACTTCTCTCCAAAATAGTACGGCATTACGCACATCCTTCTCCAACTGCGAATCAATGGTCCCATGGAGCTTCCATTGCTCGTAAGCAACACATGATCCGATATGGACCTGAGATGACTCGTGAGATTCAATTTTTTGGGATAAATACCCCCAATCACTTACTCCATTCACCCATGCGTTGTTATAATGGGGTGAACTGCGATCCCCAAACAGCCAGCATGGTTCACAGTATGCACAATCCAATTTTGGTGAATAGCAAAGCCAATTCCGTGACAATTTAATACCAGCCTTTGTTTTCGTGTGATAAAACACATCAGAAAAACAGCGATTATGCTGTTTTTTTGGGAAAGGACCGCTCGGTTTACAAGAAACCCATAGTTAAGATGCAACGTTTAATGGAAGCATCCAAAACATTTTCTCCAAAATGTCCCCTGTCTGCAGGATAAAGGTCTTCCCTTGCTCTTGTCCTGTCCGATCTGGACCACTGACTTCAAATGAACTCTAGAATTGGGCTGCAACAAAGACAATAGGAAGTATAGTAAATGCTAACATTTAAACATCCTAGCCACAGTTATCCTATGGGCCTACTCTCTACTTAAGACCTAATTAATCGCATTTAATCGCACATACATACAGACATTACAAGAAGTTTTTTTTTTTTTTTACCATTAATTATTGAATACAAGCCTATAACTGGTCATGGCATTTTTATCACTGACTGAACCAAACCTATGAATTAGATTACAGTATATGACAGTTGTAAATGTTGATACATTACTTCTCCCAGCTCTCTGTCACACACACACACACACACACTCACTCCGGCCACAGCGCCGCCCCTCTGGAGGTCTGGATGGATAAAGCTAATGCGGCTATTCCAGGCCAATTTTCCCTCTCCTGCTGCCTCTAGCTCGACCAACAGCTCTCCTACAGACACTATGACCAGGTTCACCAATGCCACACACTTTCCTGATGGGCAAAGTGTTGAAATAAACATGTGTTTGTGCTTTGTGACCACTTTCGCCTTGCATGGCCGCTCATCTGCACTCCAAAGTTGCACCAGGAGACGCGTGAGCATCAAAATCGGCCAAAAACATTAATAAGACATCATTTATTAGACATTTAGCTGTTTTTTTCTACCAAATCTATCTGAACCGAACTGCGCTCTGGCTCACGCAGCAGCGATCTGGGACTCGGATCTCCTGCTGTTTACTCCATACTTTTTCTGTGATTAATTAATCTAATTAATGAGCTAAATTCCCAGACCTAGTCTAATCAAACATGTTCTGTGTTATATGTTAGGCTAGCTTCTGGTCCAGAGCTTACCTGTTACATGACAGTTCACAGTTACTGCTGCTATGTGTCCTGTCCTCCTCATGACCACTCTTGGTTAAAAATCCAAATTGGTCTACTTTCGGGAGTTTTGCCACCCTTTCCTTTAGCTCTCTACGTTCCTGCCGCTTCTTGCAGCCGTTCTTGGGTTTGAAGGGCATGCTACTTGTTTTGGTAAGCACGATGATTGCAGTGTGCTGCCATCCATTAAAAAAAAAATCACAATAAAACATTTAGCCTTCCCAGAAACCCTTGCTGTATGTCAGTAGAAACAAATATACTCTTTGGTTGGATTTTAAAGCTGAGTTTTTTTTTTTTAAAGGATGCGGGTCTGAGGTAGTGACAGGCCCCCAGAGATCACGGGCACCGGTGCAATCGCACCTGCTGAACCGGCTATAGTCACGCCACTGAGTGTATTATTTATGTGTACATATGTTAAGACCATTGATGTGCTGTGGGATGGGAAAATACTAGAAAGATTCTGTTCAAGGTGCTTATGAAAGCAATTATTGCATTTACAGTCAGGTCCATAAATATTGGGACATTGACACAATGTTAACATTTTGGCTCTATACACCACCACAATGGATATCAAATGAAACGAACAAGATGTGCTTTAACTATCAGATTTTATTTGAGGGTATTTACATCCAAATCAGGTGAACGGTGTAGGAATTACAACAGTTTGCATATGTGCCTCCCACTTGTTAAGGGACCAAAAGTAATGAGACAGAATAAGAACCATAAATCAAACGTATACATTTCAATACTTGGTTGCAAATCCTTTGCAGTCAATTACACCCTGAAGTCTGGAACACATAGACATCACCAGACGTTGGGTCTCATCCCTGGTGATGCTCTGCCAGGCCTCTACTGCAACAGTGAGCAGTTCCTTTCCATCTCCATACTCTTCTCTTCCCATCACTGGTACAAGTTTATCTTGGTCTCATCTGTCCATAGGATGTTGTTCCAGAACTGTGAAGGCTTTTTTAGATGTTGTTTGGCAAACTAATCTGTCCTTCCAGTTTTTGGGGCTCACCAATGGTTTACATCTTGTGGTGATTGTTGACTTTAACACAGATACACCTACCTCCTGGAGAGTGTTCTTGATCTGGCCAAATGTTGTGAAGGGTGTTTTCTTCACCAGGGAAAGGATTCTTCGGTCATCCACCACAGTTGTTTTCTGTGGTCTTCCGGGTCTTTTAGTGCTGCTGAGCTCACCGGTGTGTTCCTTCCTTTTGAGAATGTTCCAAACTGTTGTTTTGGCCATGCCTAATGTTTTTGCTATCTCTGTGATATGTTTCTTTTGTTTTTTCAGCCTAATGATGGCTTGCTTCACAGCTCTTTGGCTCTCATCTTGACAGTTGACAGTAACAGATTCCAAATGCAAATAGCACACTTGAAATGAACTCTGGACCTTGTATCTGCTCATTGTAATTGGGATAATGAGGGAATAACACACACCTGGCCATGGAACAGCTGAGAAGCCAGTTGTCCCATTACTTTTGGTCCCTTAACAAGTGGGAGGCACATATGCAAAGTGTTGTAATTCCTACACCGTTCTGATTTGATATAAGCTGATAGTCTGCAGTTAACTAAAGCACATCTTATTCATTTAATTTGATATCCATTGTGGTGGTGTATAGAGCCAAAAATGTTAACATTGTGTCGATGTCCCAATATTTATGGACCTGACTGTATATTATGTTAAAACTGTTTTGTACTATTATGAAAATGGTTGTTCGATAGGTTGAAAGTACAGGCATGTGGGTTGATTCTGTAAAGGGGATAGCAGATATTGAACGAATGTAATATTTGAATAATATGTATTTCTGTTGAGATATTTCACTGAGATTAACCTGTGAGAGGACTGAAAACGTAATTCAGGAAGTGAGTATATGTAAATTGTTTGTAAAGTTGAGTGTAAAATGTATTTTTCTTGAGATAAAGAAATGCCTGCACGAGCGAACACACTAATGATTCCTGCCTGTGTTTTCTCTGTTAAATACAGAAACCGCAGACACAAATACACTTTTTAAATCTGTCCCAGTCCCGGGGCGCTGGGATCTGTAACACTTGCAATATTTGCAACATTGAGGTCAATAGCAGTCGCAAAAGCATTTCACCGCATATCATACCGTGTTTGTGACAAATAAAATTTGAATTTGAAAATTTGGAATTTAAATTACTGTATATCTGGTTGATGTTAAAATATCTGGTGGTAGGGATTATGATGATTTATTACAATTGTGATGGTATAACATTAAGAAGCAGTTTTGTTTGACTTGCCTGAATCTGAAGGTTAGATCTCAAATATTCAAAGTAACAAACTTTTTATCAGCCATGTTTACCAATTTTTTTGGTATTTTTTTGTCTTGTGATGAAAATCTATTTTTACATTCAGGTTATACATGGCTTTATGTAGTCATCTGTGTTTCTGTTATTCAACCAGTCTTCAACCAGTTTTTCATTGCTGATTTATTTACTTCTACAAATTTCATTACTGGAAAGTGGACACTACAGCACTTCAAACAGAGGCTTTCCATGAATGTCTGCACATCTTCTCATTCTTCATCATGTCCTTTCTGTATTAAAGAACAAAAATTTCTAAATTAATATAATACAGCAATTGATATAAGGCAATTATTGGAACAAATAATGATTTGCATTTCAGTTTAGGTGATGGTAACTCACCTTGGAGCCAGAATCGCGGCTCTTAGCTCTAATCTTGTTGACCTGAGACTCTGCGATGTCGGCTCTCTCCTCCGCCTCATCCAGCTCATGCTGCATCTTCCGGAACTTGGTTAAGTTGGAGTTGGCCTGCTCCTCCTTTAGCAGTAAAAGTTTATTTTTGCATTAATGAACGATGATCCACATTGATTTTCATTATCTTTTAAACTTATTTCAGAGAAAATTTACCAAAAAATTTAACTTACAGCCTCCTCTGCAGTTCTCTTGTAGGACTTGACTTTTAGCTGCAATTTGTCCACCAGATCCTGAAGACGGGACAGGTTCTTGCGGTCCTCCTCAGTCTAAAAGTACATTTTTGATTAACCTAGTTTAATATTTAATTGATATTTTACTAGAACATTAAACACAAAATGCATGAATAAAAGTAGACCTGGTAGGTGAGCTCCTTGATGCGTCGCTCATATTTGCGGATTCCTTTGACTGAATCACTGGCCTTTCTCTGTTCCATTTCCATCTCGTTCTCCAGCTCTCTCACCTAATTAAAAGTAGAATCTGAGAAAAGGTTCTCAAGAAAACAAAACCGTATACTATTGATCAGTATCTCACCCTGGCCTCCAGCTTCTGGACCTGCTTCTTGCCGCCTTTCATGGCAATTTGCTCAGCTTCATCCAGACGGTGCTGCAGGTCCTTGATGGTCTGCTCCATGTTCTTCTTCATGCGCTCCAGATGGGCACTGGTGTCTTGTTCCTTCTTCAGCTCCTCTGCCATCATGGCTGCATCAGTGATGGCCTTCTTGGCCTTTTCCTCAGCGTTCCTGCACTCCTGCACAGCTTCCTCAACCTCGGTCTGAAGCTGGGATGTATCGCCCTCCAACTTCTTCTTCTGGTTCAGCAGGCTGGTATTCTGTATAAAATAGTGATTTAGCACAATATATTTGAAACAGTTGGTGAATAAAAATTGGACTCTTCGGTGAGAGACTTTTCATATATTTTACCTGTGAGTGCAGCAGCTGAACCCTCTCACTGACATCCAGGAGCTCCTGCTCAGCCAGCTTGCGACCTCTCTCTGTCTGCTCCACCAGGGATCTCAGCTCGTCCAGTTCAGCCTGGAGCAGATTGTTGCGTCTCTCCACGATGGCGATGTTCTCTTTGAGGTCATCATTGCCACGTAGGGAATCGTCCAGCTGCAGCTGAGCATCCTGGGACAGAAATGTTTCTGTGTTATTGTATTGGTCCATCTTTACATTAAATTTGTGTTTCCAGAAGGTCCTTCATACTTTGAGATGTCCATGGAGACCTTTGAGCTGCTTCTGGGCCTCTGCTGCCTGCCTGTTTGCCTGGCTGAGCTGGATCTCCATCTCGTTGAGATCTCCTTCCATCTTTTTCTTCAGTCTGAGAGCCTCATTCCTGCTGCGAGTCTCAGACTCCAGGGAGCTCTGCAGGGTATCCACTACCCTCTGCTGGTTCCTCTTGGCCTGCTCCATCTCTTCATCTTTCTCCACCAACTTACGCTCAATGTCAGCCTTCACCTGGTTGAACTCCAACTGAGCTCTTAGGATCTTGCCTTCTTCATGTTCCAGTGAGCCCTTTTAGCATCAAGTTACAGAAGAAGTTAACCCTGCTTGTCTTCCGACAAACAGAGAGCAATTGCTGAATTAAATGCTGTACCTCAGCTTCCTCCAGAGCAGTTTGGATCTCAGCCTTCTCTGTCTCCAGCTGTTTGCGTACTTTCTCCAGCTCATGGATGTTCTTTCCACTCTCACCAAGTTGCTCAGTGAGGTCAGAAATTTCCTCTAGACATAGCAGAATCAATTTAATAAATATTTCCAACTAATACCTGAACAATTTAGCATTTAAAAAAGTGGACTGTCTATATTGTACCAACTTGTACCTTGAATTGCAAAGTAAATTGTCTAATCGTAACATCCATCATGAGATGAAATATTAATTTACCCTGAAGATTCTTATTCTCCCTCTTCATGGTCTCCAGGTGATCCAGAGATTCCTCATATGAGTTTTTCAGTTTGAAGAGCTCGGTGCTGAGAGATCTGGCCTCCTTCTGTGCACTCTCAAGTTCAGTCTGAGACTCCTCATATTTCTGCTTCCATTCAGACAAGACCTAGAAATCCAGGGAAATACACTCTTAAAAACAGTCACACAGGCCCCCCTTAAATAATTAATATGTGAAGAACAAAAACTCACCTTGTCAAAGTTTCTTTGCTTCTTGTCCAGAGCAGCAGCAGCAGCGTTGGATCTCTCCACATCTACCATGAGATCTTCTATCTCATTCTGGAGTCTGTGCTTAGTCTTCTCCAGGGAGGAACATTTAGCATTTACAGCTTCAACAGCTTCTTCTGCATCCTGCAGACGCTGGGCCAGCTTTTTCCTGGATGACAAGAAGAGAGTGTTGTTGAGAGTTTTTGAAAACATGTCATTTCTGTCTCTGATTTGCTATCTACAATTCTCCTTTAGCATGAAGAACTTACTTTGCTTCCTCCAGCTCCTCCGTCCTCTGGATGGCATCAGTCTCATACTTGGTTCTCCACTGAGCCACCTCAGAGTTGGCCTTGGACAGGCTGCGCTGAAGCTCTGCCTTGGCTTCCTGCTCCTCCTCATACTGCTCCCTGAGGAGGTCAGCATCATGGCGAGCAGACTGCACAGCATGGGCCAGGGCGTTCTTGGCCTAAACATAGAGAGAGATATATTGTTTATTTGTTTGTTTGTTTATTTTTAACGACTTATGAAATTATGGTAAAGCAGTTTATTCATGTATTTTGCTTTTGATAATACCTTGACTTCTTCCTCTAGTTGTCTCTTCAGGTCCTCAATCTGCTGTGTATAGGACTGTTTACCTCTTGTCAGCTGCGAAACAAGAGAATCCTTCTCTTCCATCTGTCTGGTAAGTTCACCTGTTGTGGCAAAGTTGTGTCTGTTAGCACCACAAGCATTTCAAAATTGTAATTATTCATTATTTTAGCAAAATGTTTCAGAATACCATTTTCAGTTTGGAGCTTAGCCTTCTGCATGGTTAAGTCATTGATGCTACGCTGGCCTTCCTCTGCCTTGGTTCTGTATTCACTCATCTGGTCTTCCAGAGTTCTGCACATTTTCTCCAAGTTTGTCTGTGGTTAATGAGTCACTTTTGTTAATTATGGAACAATGTGATTAATTTCCCAAAGGATATTTTTTATTAGTCACACACAGTTTTTATACCTTGTTCTTGACGATCTGCTCCATGTTGGAGACCACGTCATCCAGCTCCAGCCTGAGCTCGCTCTTCTCCTTCTCCAGCTTCTGCTTGACTCTCTGGAGGTTGTCGATCTGCTCCCCCAGGTCAGCGACACTGTCTGCATGTTTCTTCCTCAGTGTGGCGGCGGTGGCTTCATGATGCAGGGTGGCCTCTTCAAGGTCCCTGCGCAGCTTCTGGAACTCAGCCTCCCTCTTCTTGTTCATCTCAATCTGAGCAGCGGTGGCTCCACCAGCTTCCTCCAGCCTCTCGCTGATCTCCTCCAGCTCTCTGGCCAGGTCCGCCCGCTGTTTCTCAACTTTAGCACGGGCAGCTCTCTCAGCCTCCAGCTCTTCTTCCAGCTCTTCAATACGGGCCTACAAAATGGTTCAAACCAGTTCCCTTTGAAAAAGGTTATGGTTTAAACATGTCTTTTATGTCTTCAAGGTTCTATTGTCATTTGTTACCTGCAACTCTTTAAGTTTCTTCTGGAGTTGTGCACCCATGGCTTGTTCATCCTCAATTTTACTGTTTAGCTGGCTGATCTCAAAGTCTTTCCTGTAATAATCAAATATTTTGCATAAGCAAATTATCTGTGTAATTCCATTGTGTTCTAGGTTGTTTGGGGTGGGTCTGTTGATCTTACTTCTTTAACCTCTCTTCCATTTGCTGCTTGTCATTTTCCAGGTCCATTATATTTTCCTGGGTCAATTTTAAATCACCTTCCAGCTTTCTTTTGGCTCTTTCAAGATCCATTCTTACTTTCTTCTCTTGTTCAAGAGACCCTTCAAGCTGTGGAGTTGGCCAAAGTGTAAGTACAAGACAAAATGTGTTGGATTAGACCTTCTACAACCACTGAGTACTAACATCATCCACTTGTTGTTCCAACTTGGTTTTAGCTTTGGTCAGAGTGTTGACTTTGTCCTCTTCACTCTGAAGATCGTCCAGCGTTTGCTGGTGAGCCTCCTGTAGAGCTTTCTTCTCCTTGGTTAACTTGGCAATGATTTCATCAAGAGCTGCCATCTCCTCAGTCAGGTTTTTCACCTGAAT